>NW_026067981.1:2509878-2604880 GCF_014885135.2 Alexandromys fortis | reverse complement strand
TTTTTGTCTTGTTTTATTTTTTTGTTTTATTTTTTTTTTGAGACAGGGTTTCTCTGTGCAGCCTTGACTGTCCTGGAACTCACTCTGTAGACCAGGCTGGCCTTGAACTCACAGAGATCTGCCTGCCTCTGCCTCCTGAGTGCTGGGATTAAAGGCGTGTGCTACCAAAAAAAAAAAAAAAAGAAAAAAGAAAGCATATTTAACAAATGGTGCTGGCAAAACTGGATATCAACATGTAGAAGAATGAAAATAGACCCATATCTATCACCAAGCACAAAACTCAAGTCCCAATGGATCAAAGACCTCAACATAAAGCCAGCCACACTGAACCTCATAGAAAAGAAAGTGGGAAGTACACTTGAATGCATTGGCACAGGGAACACAGACACTAAGAGAAACAGTTAATAAATGGGACTTCCTAAAACGGAAAAGCTTCTGTAAAGCAAAGGACATGGTCAACAAGACAAAACGACAGCCTACAGAATGGGAAAAGATCTTCACTAACCCCACATCAGACAGAAGACTTATCTCCAAAATATACAAAGAACTCAAGAAATTGGTCACCAAAAGATCACATAATCCAATAAAAGAAATGGAGTACAGACCTAAACAAAGAATTCTCAACAGAGGAATCTAAAATGACTGAAAGACACTTAAGGAAATGTTCAACATCCTTAGTCATCAGAGAAATGCAAATCAAAACAACTCTGAGATTCCATCTTACACCTGTAAGAATGGCCAAGTTCAAAAATACTGATGACAGCTTATGCTGGAGAGGTTGTGGGGTAAAGGGAACACTTCTGCATTGCTGATGGGTATGCAAGCTGGTGTGACCCCTTTAGATGTCAATGTGACGATTTCTCAGAAAATTAGGAAAAGACCCTCCTCAAAACCCAGTAATGCCACTTTTGGGCATATATCTAAAGGATGCTCAATTGTGCCACAAGGACATGTGCCCAATTATGTTCATAGCAGAATTGTTTGTCATAGCCAGACCCTGGAAACAACCTATATGCCCCTCGACCGAATAATGGATAAGAAAAATGTGGTACATTTACACGGCAGAAAAAAATAACGTCATCTTGAATTTTGCAGGAAAATGGATGGAGCTAGAAAACATTCTTTTGAGTGAGGTAATCCAGAGACAGAAAGACAATTATCACATGCACTCACTCATAGGTGGTTCTTAAACATAAAGCAAAGAAAACCAGCCTACAAACCACAATACCAGAGAACTTAGACAACAAAGAGGACACTAAGAGAGACTTACATAGATTAACCTACATGGGAAGTAGAAAAAGACAAGATCTCCTGAGTAAATTGGGAGCATTGAGACCTTGGGGGGAGAGGCAGGGAGGGTATCAGAGAAAAATGTAGAGCTCAATAAAAATCAATAAAAAAAAAGAAACTTAAAAAAATATCCAGCATCACACCCAGGCTGTGCTCTGCAGTGAGAATCCAAATGAAAACAGAAAGAGCAACAACATAAAAGATGACCCCTGATGAAAATATTGTCACACTGTTGCTAAAGAAGACTACTGTCTGGTGCACTTTAGAAGGAAAAACCCTATTGTCCAGCAGGGAGACCTAATCTACCCAGTCAGGAAAAATTCCTATTTTAAGGTTTACTCTAAGGTTAAAATACCTGTATGCCTCTCTGATCCAGGGACCTGCTCTTACAGATTAGAAGCAGGCCTATTAGCCCAGAGGCGATGTCCCTGGTAACGTCCACATCACTGTAGTAAGGCCTTGTTAGGCACTGAGCATCATTTTCTGTGGGTTCATCAAACTCTAGAATGTTCCATTTGTAAGTGTAGATTTCCCCTGGTTGAACTGGTCTAATCATGGTATGACTGCCTGAAAGAAAATATACACTGTTAATTTTCTAAGAAATTATTTCATCGTAATAAATATCTACCTTAGCTTTTATTTAGAGTAACTACTATCAGGAGTTATAATTCTGTTTGTCTAAAATGATTGACTACAGATTATCATTTAGCTGTTCAATATTTCTCCACTAGATGCCGCCAAAGACAGTCAGAAAGGCGTTGCATTTGTAACCATTAAAGGGAGAAGGGTTTGCTGGGATTTTTAGGGATTCCCCCTCCATAAGTGTTACTGACTGCACTTGTCATAACCACCGAGCAAATAGGACAAGAGGAAACCATGGAAGTTTCTCAGCGGTCATTAGTCTCTTTCAGTAGAAGTGAAAGGTTCCCACCTGAGGTGGAGGAAGAGTTGACTCCATCTTCGTAAGGCGAGAATGTCACCCCATGAGGGTAAATGCTATAGGGTCGGCTGGCCATGTTTTTGAAGACAATCTACAAAGTTAAGTCATATCAATTATTTCAGCATCGAAGGTCACTCTTGAGAACTATTAGATCAAAAGATGGCAGCTTTGCACAGTCACCTCTGTGTGTGCATGCGTGGGCAGGTATGCACGTGACACGCGGATGTACACCCGCAGGTGTGTGCTCAAGCAATGGGGAAATCAGTTCTGTTTATCTGTGCAGCAGTCCAGCCTCCCCCCCGCCCATTACCAAGAAATGGGGGAATCACTTCTGTTCATCCGTGCAGCCATCCCTCGCCCCGCCACCATTACCAGGCAGGAAGGAGTCTCTGGGAGAGTCTTACTCCCATATAAAGACGAGAAATCGAACTTTGTCCTCGGGGAACAGCTTAGGAGAAGTTACATTTCCCTCATAGTTACATCCTCCTCTCCCAGATGATCCCATAACCCTTCCCTTATTCTTTCAGATTGGTCCTCATCTATTCCTTTCCTCCACGAAACCGTGCTGCCTCTGCTTGTCTTGCTCCCTGAGATTACGTCAATGAAGTTAGCTTCCTGGAGGGCCCCAAGAGCCAGACCCTGAGTTCCAGACAACATCTGCTTATTCTGAAACCTAAGGCATCTTAGTGGAGCCAAAAATGAGGGAAGGAAGGAAAGAGGGGAAAGAAGGCTCTGTCATCTGTTTACTTTCAAATGAACAAAATGGGCTTTCTCTAGGGCATGATTTTCACAGAAGTCCTATTAATCTTAAATAGATAACCTTAGATCCCAATTTGAACCTAGAGTGGCTCCCAGGAGCCCAAGGCGATGTCCCCAGTTAGTCCCTTGGGAAGCTGAGGATAGGGAACCTGAACTGACCCTATCCTATAGCATTACTGACGAATATCTTTCATATCACCATAGAACCTTCATCTGGTGATGGATGGAGATAGAGACAGAGACCCACACTGGAGCACTGGACTGAGCTCCCAAGGTCCCAATGAGAAGCAGATGGAGGGAAAACACGAGCAAGGATGTCAGGACCACGGGGGGTGCACCCACCCACTGAGACAGTGGGGCTGATCTATTGGGAGCTCACCAAAGCCAGCTGGACCGTGACGGGAACAGCATGGGATAAAACCGGACTCTCTGATCATGGTGAACAATGAGGACTGATGAGAAGCCAAGGTCAATGGCAAGGGGTTTTGATCCTACTTCATGTTCTGGCTTGGTGGGAGCCTAGCCAGTTGGGATGTTCACCTTCCTAGACATGGAGGGAGGGGGGAGGACCTTGGACTTTCCACAGGGCAGGGAACCATGACTGCTCTTTGGATAGGAGAGGGAGGGGGAGAGGAGTGGGGGGAGGGGGAGAAGAGAGGGGGGAGGGGGAGAAGAGTGGGGGAGGGGGAGGGAAATGGGAGGCTGGGAGGAGGCGGAAACTTTTTTTCTTATTCTCAATAAAAAAAAATAGATAACCTTAGTTTTATCTTCTACTTGGTTTTCAGACAAAGCCTTCAAATCAACTTTGATATGAAGATTGTCTACATCCTAGGGTCTTGCCGAAAATGCAACATTCAGTTGTCTGTTACTTGGGTCTTTACCTAGCTCTGTGATGTAATATAATGTTCAAGCATATTATTATTACATCTAGTATGTGCGTGCACATGTGCACTGTGTGTATACATGTGTGTGCGTGCGTGTGTCTCTCTGTGTGTATGTGTGTTTAAGAGCATGTATGTTACAGTGTGCATATGAGATCAGAAGATAACCTGTGGGAGTTAACTCTCTCCATCACAGGCCCCAGGTGATATAAATGCTGTTGGAATAGAGACCAACCATTAGAGCCACATACTTAGACTGTCCCGAAGTCATTTTCTCTCCACTTTCCTGACTCGGATGTTCACACTGATAACGAACAATGTTATTTTCAAAAGCTGCCCACCCCTTCTGTTTTGCAACAGTTGTGGGGATTTTGTCAAGGACACAAGAAGTTACTCCTGGCTCTCTACATGAGGCAAATGGTGCTGTGTTCACAGGCATGTAAACCTTGCTCAGACATATTTCCTTTTTACTTTGCTGTTCAAGTGAGAATAAACTTGGGATTGTTTCATTGCACCTACTTGTGACTCTGTTTTACGCCCTTCTGGTTTATCTGTCAAGACCCTGTATTATTGAATAGGCTATAAATGCATGAAATACTAAGTAAAACTAAAAGCTGTGTTTGAATTTAAAATTATATGAATACATTTAAAACTATTGAAAACTGCCAATCCCTGATCTGCCTTTTCGGTTCAGTTCTTCCCTACCTCCATATTTCTTTGCTTACCTTGAGTGTGTCCCTGACCTGGGCTCTAATAATAGGGCCCAGAATCCCACTTTGTTTGGTACCAGAACTCTCCATGCGTTTGGAGAAAGTCTCGTCCTCATATTGCCGGTAAATAACTTTCTTATACTGTTTCCCAATTTGATTTGAGAAATTATCCAAGTGCAAAGACCTGTATTTCCTTAAAGTGAAATGACATAATAAAAGAAAAGTCAAACTACTTCAAGTAGAGAGTCCAGTGCAACAGTCGGAAACCATTGTGCATGCAAGTTCTGCTTTGGGGTTGGCTGAAATGCTACTTCTTGGATTAGTCTCAGAGTAGTTTGCAACATCCTGATGTCCTTCACACAACCAAAAATTAGCAATTAAGAGTCACCTGCTCCAGTACTGAATAGGTCATAGGTACCTGGTGAGATCTTGACAGAAAATGTCTGTACCTTCCTTTTTTTTTGTTCTTTCTTCTCTCTCTCTGTCTCTCTCTCTCTCTTTGTCTCTCTGTCTCTCTTTGTTTCTTTCTTTCCTTCCTTCTTTCTTTTTTCTTTCTTTCTCTCTTTCCTTCTTCTCTTTCTTTTTTCTTTCTCTCTTCCTCTCTCTTTCTTTTTGATTCACAGTATTCCATTGCATGAATGTGCTGTAACTTGATACTCTTTTCCAACTGACGGACTTTCGGAATTGATTCTAATTTTTATTACTATTAATAGCGCGGCAGTATGCACCTTATTCCCACAGCCCTCTGCTCGCGAATAGGAATTCTTTTGTGCAGTTAAATTCCAGGAGCAGGGCGATGCTGGGAAAGGGTGTATATGCTTACAATTCTGACATATTTTGTCAAATTATCCTACAGAATATCTTTAGAAGCACCCTGGGCTACCAGAATGTGTGATAGGTTCTGTTTCCCGTAGCCTTGGCAACAGATGGTGTAATGTGAACCTGGCAGTCTAATAGGCACAGAGCAGCAATCCAGTGAAATTCCACTTTAACCTTTCTTATTAGGATTGGCATATGAAAAGCTACTAGAATTTCCAATTTTCCTTATTATTTTCTGGCGTCTTCTCTCAGGTATGAGAACAGAAGAGTAGCTCTGAACTTATAGAACTGAGAACCGACAGGAAGCCCTTAGCAAACATCCACTACAAGCAGTAGCAAGCATTCAAAGAATTCTAGCTGCTGTTGTTCTTGTTATCATCACCAGGCCACATTCCTCTGGTGATTTAGGGGCAATTAAATGTTGATAAGGAAAAGAATGTCTAGGTGGAAACCAATATGTATGTCCCTTGAGAGTTGGCCACTGGGGCATCACATTTTAGCCTAAGGACCCGCCAGAGGAGCGCGCCTCTAATCTTTGCACGGTGGTCTGACCCCGACTCACTTGTCCATGGTTGTAGGTATTACAGGTGCATAGTTCCAGATGACTTCCTCTGCAGCAATGAAGTACTCCCACCTCTTCATGTGTCGCCTCTGCTCTCGCGTGAGCGTCTTGGGACTCCTGGTTTTCTTTGGGCAGTTTTTAATGTCAATGTAAGCTTGCATCCCAGCTGGATTAAGATAGAAAGTCAGCAGTAGAATTTAAGAGAAAAAAATTCATCAAAATGTGTATTTAAAAAAAGAAACAATTCATGGGATACAAATAGTAACAGTAAAGCAATGCTCAGACACTCTTATAATGGGCCACAGAGGACGCAAGAGTAGAGAGCAGGATGAGAGGCAAGGGCTAGAGGAAGAAGTTGGAAAGGTTCCCTGATGGAGGTGCAAACTTAAAACCCTGGGACTAGGACTATGATCAAGTGTGGACTTAACATGTAGGTGGCCCTGGGTTTGATGCTTAACATAGCGCTCTCTCTCTCTCTCTCTCTCTCTCTCTCTCTCTCTCTCTCATAACTAAATATAAAAATTTTGTCATTGGGCAGTGGTGGCATACACCTTTAATCCCAGCACTAAGAAAGCAGAGGCAGGCAATCTCTGTGAATTTGAGGTCAGCATGGTCTACAGAGCAAGTTTCAGGACAGGCTCCTACAAAGAGAAATCCTGTCTCAATAAACAAAACAAAAAAAATTGTCTTTTCTTGTTATTTGTCCCTTTGATAAATGAAGAACACAATGGTGTATACTAATGTGATTGTTAATTCATAATACCACTTGTCCTTAATTTTAGATTTAGTTTTGCTTTATTCCTATTTATAATTATTCCACAGTGAGTTTATCAGTGTCACCACTTTAACATAATTTCCATTGCTCAGGATGTGATCTCATACAATATTTATTCCTCAAGTGCCTACACACCAGTTGGTAACAAACAGTTTCCAAAAGTAACGGAATGTTCTTAGATCTTCAACTCTATCAACATGAGTGCTCCTTTCAACAGTTTAAAGGCAAAACTGTGACATGACAGCTAACTGTTTCATTTACACGGCACCACACGACTCCTGCTGGTTCAGGAGAGTTAACTGTTGCTCTCTGAAGTTAACATGTTGCTAGCTGGCATGGTGGTTCATGCCTATAATCCCAGCACTGGGGAGGCTGAGACAGGAGGGCTGCCATGAGTTCAAGGCCAGCTTAGAACATAGGGTGAGTTTCAGGCCATCTTGGACTGCAGTGTAAGCCCCTTCCTCAGTAAAACAAACACAGAACATGTCTATGGTCCACTCAACACACATTGAGTTTTTTTTTTTTTTTGTGCCTGGCTTTTGAGCTTTTTTCATTGTACAGGACCACATTCTCATGTATGGCCTTGTCAGTCTTCATAACTCTATACTTCTATAAATTTGTGGATGTTCACCTTGTTCTGTCTAGTCTCTGGGATCCTTCCCCTGGCTACATGCGAAAGACACCCACGAATGTATCCACAGAAGCATCAGTTTTCTTCTTCTTTCACAGAAATAGAGACCTCTATTTTAGAAGGTCTTTGTCAATGCCTTCACTTCTTTCATCTCCAACCCCTGGGTCATGAGTCTAAGAGCAGGGGGGTGTAATGGTGCCATTGGGAACCAGGATGCTTGAGTCTAGGTGAAGTTGGCTAAAAGGATAAAGGAGAACAAACGGAGCTGCACCTATCACAAAATGGTCAGGAAGGTGTCTTGCCTTGATAATGCTTTGGGATGAGGGAAGAAACGATCCACTTTCCTTCTGGGCTCATGGTCATGTTCGCAGTTGTCGACGTAGCACTGACCAGCGTGATGGTGGACACCTTGTGCTGGTTCTGCTCCAGGACTTGACCGTTGAAGTGGATAGCGAACAGCTCTGGCCCTGAGCTCATTCCAATCAGATGCCAGCTGACATGGTCATGGGCGCAGACTGTTACATCTGAGAGGGAGAGACAACATCCGAATGCATAGTGGCACGCAAACAAAGAGTCACAACTCAAGCAGCAAGTAGTACCCCCAAAGAGGGGATAGAGCTTAGAAAGAGGGCCTTTTCCCCCGGAACTGCAAGAACAGCTAAAGGACTAAAGTTAGGGGGCAGCTGAATATGTGACAAACCCTCCCAGTTGGTCCAAGACTGAGAGGTCGCTCAAGATATAAGGTTCTCAGTGTATGAATCAGTAAAGTACTGGTCACATCGTTCTGGCCAGAGTGTCAGGACCCTAATCCTCTCATGCAGATAGAAGTCAAGTTCTGTCAAAGTAGAAAGAAGTGTGAAGATGTGCAAAGGATGTTCTATGGTGTCTTCACCCACTTTTGAAATGTTTTAATGACAATGGTTTACTCTCTGTGTTACTGGTGTCCTTGCTGCAACTGGACGCTGAGAGCTTTTCATGGGCAGATTGATCACAATTGAGAGAGAAAGAGCCAAGGGGAAAGCTCAGATTTGCTTTCTGTGTTGCCACAGTGATGGAGAAAATGCTCATTTGCTCTGGGAAAGAGTCCAGCCTTGGCTCCTACCCAGATCCATGACCACTAGATATAAGAGGATGGGCTGGGAACTGGTTTCTCATCCATGGAGGCATTTGTCCTTGGTGAACATTGTGAACAGGAAGCTGGGAGGTAGCTAGAAGGTATGTGTGTTTCTGTGGGCGCATTTATCCCCTTCTTTTTCAACTAAAATTTTTTTGTCCTGATCAAGTTGTTTCTGTTTTATTTACACGCGCAGTCGGCCATTTTGGCTTTTATATATTTACACAGATTATTCTCCCTGTCAGGACACAGATAATGGGATTGTTAATTCCACTTCTGGAAACAGCATATTGAGCCTACTAGTTGGTAAGGACAGCACAAAGGCAGGGAGATGAATGAGGTGCAAATTCAGATCTTCCAAGGGAGAGGTCACTTAGTTCAGTCTCAGCTTTGGAAGAATCTAGTTTTGGAACTCAGAATCAATACCCAGAGCTGAAGGAGCCAGGCAGAAGATGGTGCCAAATGAAACAGAATAAAAATGGAAAGCAATCCAGACCTCAACTCTTGACAACGTTGGTTTCTCTGTAAAAGAAGTCGTTTGTGATATTGATGCACAATGAAATTTAGAACTTTTATTTTTGTTTACAATTGTTTAATGATTGGTTTTGGGTATGTGCATGAATCACATGATTCACAATGAGGTCAGAGGACAACCCGTGAAAACTGGTTCTCTCTTTCCACCAAGTGGATCTGAGGGATCGAACCCAGGTCATCAGGCCTGGAGAAAAAGCACCCTTACTCTCTCAGTCATCTCAGCAGCCCTTAGAATTTTTTAATAGGGAAATACTTTCATCTTTCCTAAACTGAGCATAAATATAATATATACATATATGCTATGGGACATATGTATATTTACTTATGTATGTATGTGTATATATGTATATATCCTAGGGGACCAATTTGTAGCCAGTTATCTTGTATCTTGTGATTGCAAATTTAAAATCTGAATGTAAATCTAGGATAGAAGCCAAGGTTAGAGTCTCCCACAGAGCAAATGAACAATTCCCCAGTCACCATGGGAGCAAAGAAAGAGCAAATCTAGGTTTTCTCCCTGAGTTGTTATTACTACATCTACACACACACACACACACACACACACACACACACACACACACACGCACACACACACACGTGCATATATCTCCTGAATTTTTCATTCTAAGTTAGTTTTACTAGAAAGACCTAGAAGAAGTGGAAGTGGTATTGGTGGTTGCTATGGTTACAGCATGTCTCCTAAAAGGCTGCGACACCAGAAGCTTGGCTCTGTGTGGTGGATTTCAGGTGATAGAACCTTTCAAACATAGAGCTTAGAGGCAAGTGGTTAGGTCACTGCAGAGATTGTCCTTGGAGGAGATTAATGTAGTTCTCCTGGAACTTTGGTTAATTCTCACGGGGTGAGTGAGTTATTATAAAGCAAGGCCATCCTGTTCTTGGCCTCTTCTACATGTAGCCACTTCCCTTTTGCTTCTTTGCCCTACTATGACACAGACAAGTGGTCCCTCACCAAAGGCTGAGTTGAGGAGCCTAGCCAGTCTTGAGCTTTCTGCTTCTGAAACTGAATTCTTTTTTAAGCATCTTTTTTTATATGGTAGCCAGCATTCAGCATTTCATCACAGCAATAGAAAACTGACTAGTGCAGTGGAAGTCAGCTTTCCCTCCACTGTAGAGTTGCTATGATTTCACCTTTTTGCAGAACTCTTTATCTGTAGATGAGGAGAGAAAATTTTCTATATGCCACTGCATATTGTTTATCAATAGACTTTTGAACAACTAATAAAATATTTGTATGGTAGAGCATAGTCCCATTTATCTTTACTAAACATATCTTTATTTGTTTCCTTAAGATTTACTTATTTATGTAGTTTATGTACATGAATGCTCTGTCTTCATGCACACCAGAAGAAGGCATCAATACCATCACAGATGGTTGGGAGCCACCATGTGGTTGCTGGGAATTGAACTCAGGACCTCTGGAAGAGCAGCCAGTGATCTTGACCACTGAGCCATCTCTCCAGCCCTTTTATTTCATTCTTTCTGTTGAGCATTCCTATTAGAGAGTGACTCTGTACTTGAGTAGAAATTATATACTCAGATGCAACACCTAACAAGTTCCTGTTGCCTTCTGATTTATCTGTTGTATTTCCTGGATAGGACACACACACGCACACACACATACACACACACAAAAGATGATGATGGTAAAGGTCCTGAGAGTCACTGAATCATTGCACACGATTGTGATAATTTGCTCCTAAGCAATGGAAACCAGTGTATGTGGTAAGCTACCTTACAGAACCAGTGGGTCCAAGGTACCAGTGACACTGTCTTTGCTGAATGGTGTGCGGCCCCTATGTTACCTGGCATCGTCCTGTTCACAAAGCCATTGACTGTGTACATTAGGGATGGCGACTGGCTCCAGCTCTTGCTTTCGTCAAACACAGCGAACAGCAGCACATGTTGCTTGTCAAACATCTTCTGAGTCCCGTCCTCAGTTAGTGTGCCTGAGAGAGAAGAGACATGCCTCCATCGCATTCCGGATTGAAGAGTACCTTCAGTGTTCCCACACATCTGAACTTGGGGCCAGAACCAAGAGTGTTGATATAAATTTGAAACATACATTCCCAGCCAGGTCCTATGATCTGTTTTTAAAATCTTAGTACTCAGGAAGTTGAGGCAGGAGGATCATGAGTTTGAGACCAGCCTGGGCTATATAGGGAGTTCAAATACATGTTGGACTATGCAGTAAAAGTCTACCACCAAAAGCCAAAACCTCCCCTCCCCTGCCCCTTGTGCCCTATGGTGGGTGGGAGAGCTGGTCCTGAGGTCATGAGAGCGGAAGAACTGGTTCTGCCCCCCACTGCCTGCAGCACTTGCAGGGAGTGAGCCCTGCACCTCACCTGAGCAACACAGTAGAGTTGTGTAGTAGTGGTGGTGTAGATGCGGGTCAGCTGACACTGAGGGTGTGAGCAGGAGAACTAGCTCCACCCCTTACTGCCTGCTGCAAAGGGAGAGCTAGCCAGGGAGGTGATGGAGAGCTTGCCCTACTGATGAGGATAAGGGAGAGCTGGTGGGCTGACCAACCCAGCTACCACCCAGGCCCCAAACCAGGGATATAAGTTTGTCCACCCCAACATCCACCCCATCCGTGATCTGCTAGAGCATGTGAAGGGGCCAGTCCTGCAGATCCAAAGTTGCAGGATCTCCACAACACAGGGCAACAGTAGGATGTCCAAGAGTGATGTGGGACAATGGGCTGCATTCTGTCAATTATATTTTAAATAAATGCTGCTTGGCCAGTAGCCAGGCAGGAAGTATAGGCAGGAGAACCAGACAGGAAGTAGAGGTGGATCGAAAAGAACAGGAGAATTCTGGGAAGAAGAAAGCTTGGTCCACAATTGTGACCCTACCACAAAAGAAGCAAGATGTGACTGCCTCGCAGAAAATGGTACTGAGCCATGTGGCTAACATAGACAAAAATAATGGGCTAATGTAAGTTATGAGAATTAATAAGAAGCCTGAGCTAATGGGTCAATCAGTTTACAGTTAATGTAGCCCTCTGTGTGATTTCTTGGGACTTAATGATGGCGGGAACCGGGCAAGACAGAAAACTCAGTCAACACAAGAGCAGTCCAGAAAGATTCCAAGAGGATGTCCAGGAGGGCCCAGCAGCAGCCAGAGGCCTTGAACCAGACCAACAACTCTTTGAAGTGAACACCTGAAAGTAAAGATGTGTGGGGTAAAGGGTACACTACGCGATTCACTGTGGCACACTGCAGTTTTCACAAGGTTTTTCTTCCTTCCTTCCTTCTTTCCTTCCTTCCTTCCTTCCTTCCTTCCTTCTTAAAAAAAATATTTTGTTTTGTTTGGGTCGGGGGAGGTTGCAGTGGCAGAGGGCAGATGCGAAGGGATGGAAAGATGAATGAGATCAGAATGTGTGATGCAAAATCCACAAAACAAATCAATAAAAAGTAAAAAAAATAAAATATTTACATAAAATAAATTAACAATTGTTTACTTGTGGGGAAAAAGGCTCAAAATGACTACCATCAACAACAAAAAACACATATTTCTTCCAGTCTTCCAGACCAGAATGCGTGTCTCAGCTCAGATGGTACAACACAAAGCCCCATGTTGAATACAGCTTCCTTGTTTGCAGAAAAATGGGGCACTCAACTAGAGAAATGTTTGTGTAAACTCATTTATATGAGTAAAAATGGTGATAAAATGAAAATGCCTTTTATAAGAATAAATTCTTTCAGTGCAATTGCAGTATCTTTTATATGCCAGGAAATTTAAAAATATGTTTGCATGATGAATAAGTAGCTGGGTATATGGCTTGTGTATAGGTATTAATGGCATTATCCCCTGGTACAGTTTGTTGTGGCTCTTTCATGGTTTCAATGAAGGTGGGTTGAAGTCTCTCAGAGTAAGAGAAGGAGAAGAGAAAGTCAAGGTAATTCTAAGAACATAGCTAATGGAATGCCTCACTGTCTGAGCATGGTGGTCGCAAGAATGACCCATGGTGAACAACGCCGTGGGGAACTGAGAGAGGCTCAGGGAAGAAAGGCAGAGGGCCTTTATCTCAGGTGATTTGTTTCCTGTTCTTGGACGTATTCTGTGACTCTTGTTAAACATTTACGTTCGGTTTATATGACATGTTTATTCTTGCTGGATGTCAGAACCCAATCTGATGAAAGAATATACCGAGTCTGTCCTCCGTGCGCCTGAACCTGGATGTGGCCTCTGCCTTGCTTTTGTGCTTTCCCAGATGTCATCGATGGTACGTGCCAGGCAATCGTGTTTAAACTGGGCAGTCCTGGGAGAGTTCTGGGAACGGGCTGCTCTGTCAATATTTAGTATGTGTTTGTTGGAGTTGATTTACATGTTTTACTGTTCATGTTTTTCTGAACTCCAACAACCTTCCTTGGATCATCGCTTTCTTCGTTTCACTTGAGTATTATTATAAAAGCACGCTGAAACTGATGGGAAACTGTCTCCAGCGTTAGACTGTAGACTGCCCACTCCTTAAGGTCCTCAAATCCCAGGTCTCAAAGACACAGATCTACATAGGTCAGCAAAAGTTGACACTCACGAAGTCTGTGGCCGACACCTAAAGTGTTCAGCTTGTTTATAAGAAAGTAAACTGAGCTGGGAATGGTGGTTCACACCTGCAGTCCTACCACATGGGAGTCTAAGGGAGAAATATCGTTATGAGTTCAAGGTCTACTAAAAAAAATAAAAGATCAATCAGCCAACCAACCAACCAACCAACTAACCAACTCATCCTCAACCAAATAACAACAAAGAAGGAGAGTTGGAGTATACATGTTTATAAACCAAATCACCAAAAGAAACCTCAGCTACCTCAGTTGTACCAGCCAGTGTCCTTTCCTGGAACTCTCTCAGTGAGTAGGGTGCTATACACTTTAAAATAAATAGACCTGACTTTGAAGTAAAGATGACTGGTCAGGCAAACATGCAGACACAGTGTCAGAATTGCCATAACTAAGGTGAAGGGAGGTTTTAGAAGAAACAGGAAAAGTTGGTACCAGGTGATATTTTTCCTCATTCATGATCTGGTCTCCACTGCCCTCTCCTGCATCACCTACAAGAAGGTTCCAAGGTTCTCCAAGCCTCACCCCAGTACAATCTCTTAGGTACTCCAGGGTCTCTGCTGTGGTTGAATCTGGTGTTACTGCTCTTACCTTTCTTACAGATAAGTAGAGGTCCGATCAGCCCTGAGTTGAAGTCCTGGGTCAGGTTGTCATAGGAGTAGTAGATGTGGGTGAGGCAAGGCGGGTCATCGGGTGTGGGCCCACTGTCCTCACTGATGACCCACTCGTAGGTGTACTCTTCCCCAGGAGCCACGGCATCATCCATCCTCTCTGCTGGGAACGTGTGGTCGGTGTAAGAAGCCCCTGGAGAAGTGACAGCCACAAAGACAATTGGATTTTCCCATCACTCTCCAGTGTGAGGAACCCAAGATTAGCTCTCTGCAAATTACCTACTTTCATAGCAACTTCCATAATCAGACAGAGTCGCCCCCCCCCCATTCCCACCTCTACACAATACCATGATGACTTGCTACTTATCCGGGTATTGGAAGGATTGTTTATATGTAATCAGAGACTCAAATCAATTTTAGCAGTAAGCCACCTCATAATACAAGAATTAGTATGCTTTAAACTTAGTGTTAGCATAGGATGTGAGTGCTGTTTACATATTGTTTTGTTTAGCACTGAGCACATATGTTCTTTTCCACTGCAATGGTACTCAGTCCTATTGTTTTGTTTTGTTTTTTTCAGTCTCTTAGTTGAGTCATTCCAGTTCCTATCCCCACCATGGCTGCATCTAGCTCCAGTATGCAGTCTAATCCTTGGGCATATGAAATCAGTCTGTCCTAGAAGTGCAGATACCTCACTTCATTGTGCAAAAGCCCATTGACAATCTATGCTTGCTGGCTGCTCTCTCTGGCAGCAGAAGGGTGATATAGAAAATCTTCCGCTTTTGAAGAAGAACCTAGATGAAAAGGGGTTTGGAAGGTTGAGACATGGTAGAGATGGAGCAAGTGAGAGCAGGAAGGGGAGAGGTCAGGGTCATAGGCAATCAAGAAGGATGGACTTCCTCTTTGCCAGAGGCATTCCTCGTTCAATTAAGCCAAGTTTTTCACCCTTGGGATTCCACTTTGGGATGGAGCTTCCTTTGTTTGGTAAAAGTCGAGCCCATCATAATACAGGGAGTTGAGCCTGAAGTGTGTGATATGATTGGGCCAAGAGTCAGTGGGAACTGGGACTGGCTGTCAGATCAGACACATTGGTTAATATTCACCCAGTATTATCCTTGAATTTGGTGTACTTTATTACATGTCAATCAAAGGAAATGACAAGAGGGAGGCAGAGAAGAACAGAGATGGGGAAAGAAAGGAGTAAGGCTAAAATCAAGCATTCATCGTTTCAAAAGCACAAACACTTCAGGAAAAACAGTTTCTGTGTTGTACTCCATTGTGTACATGTACCACATTTAGGTTGTTTCCATATTCTGGCTATGATGAACAATGCTGCTATGAACATAGTTGAGCACATGTCCTTGTGTCACGATTGCGCATCCTTTGGGTATATATCCAAAAGTGGTATTACTGCATTTTGAGGAAGGTTTCCTAATTTTCTGAGAAATTGCCACACTGACATTCAAAGGGGCTATACCAGCTTGCATTCCCACCAGCAATGCAGGAGTGTTCCCTTTACCCCACAACCTCTCCAGCATAAGTTGTCATCAGTATTTTTGAACTTGGCCATTCTTACAGGTGTAAGATGGAATCTCAGCGTTTCTCTGATGACTAAGGATGATGAACATTTCCTTAAGTATCTTTCAATCATTTTAGATTTTTCTGTTGAGAGTTCTTTGTTTAGGTCTGTACTCAGTTTTTTTATTGGGTTATTTTTTCTTTTGATGACCAATTTTTTGAGTTCTTTGTATATTTTGGAGATCAGATCTCTGTCTGATGTGGGGTTAGTGAAGATCTTTTCCCATTCTGTAGGCTGTTGTTTTGTCTTGTTGACCATGTCCTTTGCTTTACAAAAGCTTTTCAGTTTCAGGGGGTCCCATTTATTAATTGTTTCTCTCAGTGTCTGTGCTGCTGGGGTTATATTTAGGAAGTGGTCTCCTGTGCCAATGAGTTCAAGTATACTTCTCACTTTCTCTTCTATGATGTTCAGTGTGGCTGGCTTTATGTTGATCCATATGGACTTGAGTTTTGTGTACGGTGATAGATATAAATCTATTTTCATTCTTCTACATGATGATATCCAGTTATGCCAGAACTGTTTGTTAAATACACTTTCTTTTTTCATTTGATATTTTTTGCTTCTTTGTCAAAAATCAGGTGTTTGAAGGAGTGTGGATTAATATCCGGGTCTTCTATTTGATTCCATTGGTCCTCTTGTCGGTTTTTATTCCAATACCAGGCTGTTTTCAGTACTGTAGCTCTGTAGTAGAGTCTGAAGTCAGGAATTGTGATGCCTCCAAAGTTCTTTTATCGTACAGGATTGTTTTGGCTATCCTGGGTTTTTTGCTTTTCCATATGACGTTGAGTACCGTTCTTTCGAGGTCTGGGAAAAATTTTGCTGGAATTTTGATGGGCATGGCATTGAATCTGTAGATTGCTTTTGGTAAGATTGACATTTTTACTATGTTTATTCTTCCTGCCCAAGAGCGTGGGAGATCTTTCCACTTTCTGGTGTCTTCTTCAATTTCTTTCTTCAAAGAGTAAAAGTTCTTGTCATACAAGTCTTCCACTTGTTTGGTTAGAGTTACTCTAAGATATTTTAGTAGCATGAGCTCTTAATAGAAGAGCTTATGAGGAAGTGTCTCAAAGGACAAGCACGGGTCTTTATCTCTGCAAGCTCTGTAGCAAAGCTGCACTGATAAGAAGGCCACCCTCCCTGGTCATTCTTTGTGCAACAAGTGGTCAGCCTGTGGTTCCTTGAGCTGCCCTACATGAGGTTTGCATGCTGGCCCCTCCTAAATGGTCTCCTCCACAGCCTCCTAGGTTGTTTCCTGACTAGAAGCTTCTACTGCTTTAGCAGCTTAGGATTCCTATAGTGGGAAGTAGCATCTTCCTGTTACCTTTACAGGCCCTCCAAAAGACAAATGTGGTCTTCTTGGTAGGGTAAGAGGTTGAGATAAAATGTCTGCTTAGCTTTTAGATGTCTGATTTAACACAGTTCACTCCTTCTCTGACTCTGTGCTACATATGGTGGTGATGTTTCTTTTAAATTTATTTGACTGATATTATACATGTTTATGTGTTGTAAAAGGAGCAGCGGGCTGCTTCCCGCTGCCCGGCTAGCTCAGTCGGTAGAGCATGAGACTCTTAATCTCAGGGTCATGGGTTCAAGCCCCACATTGGGCGCCAATCTGTTGTAAAGGGAGCGGTGGGCTGCGTTTCTGCTGGGATCCTGGCTCCCTGGCTAGTTTACACCTGAAATAATTACACAGAAACTGTATTCATTTAAACACTGCCTGGCCCATTAGTTCTAGCCTCTTATTGGCTAACTCTCACATCTTGACTAACCCATAACTAATAATCTGTATGCCACCACAAGGTCGTGGCTTACCAGCATGAGTCTAGACAGCGTACATCTTGGGAAGGGGAATCATGGCGTCTGCCTGACTCTGCTTTCTTTTTCCCAGCATTCTGTTCAGTCTACTCCACCTATCTGAATTCTGCCCTATCAAAAAGCCAAGGCAGTTTCATTATTAACCAATGAAAGTAACACATAGACAGATGACCCTCCTATATCATGTATGTAATATGTAGGTGTATGTGTATGATTGTATGTGTGGTCAGGTGCATATATACCTGTGTGCACATGTATGTAGAGGCTGTTGTTGACATGAGGTATTATTTAATTTGTACCCCTGATAATTTGGGAGGGACTCTTAATACCCTTTGAAGCCCTTTACCTTAAATTAAGATAAAATAATTCATTTTTTAGAGATAGTATTTTTTTTAGAGATAGTATTTTTGATGGGTTGTGAAGACTAGAAAACACACACACACACACACACTCCGTATCCCAAGCTATCCTCTCAATCACAAGCCTTCTATCTCAGCATCTCAAGTGCTGACATTACAGATCTAATACTGTGTTTAGATGAGATATATCTTAGTGCTCTTGTGTTCTAGCATAGCTGAGAAAACTGAGATTGGGGTGGCTAAGGTTGCTATGACAGAGTGCCCTAGACTGGGTGGCAGCTAAGCACAGCCATTCTTCATGATAGAGGCTGTGTGTGGATTTCAATGTGGTGGTGCTCTCACGTGCCCCTCCCTGGTGCAGACGGCTCTCTGTCATAGTCACATGGGACACACACAGGGTGGGAGAGCTCCACTTGTGGTTCCATTGAAAGGGCACAAACCCCACCATGAGGGTTGTGACTCCATGACTTAAATCCCTTCTGAAGGCCCCACTCTTGATATATTCTTGCTGAGGATCAGGTGTCTAACACATGAAATTTGAAAAACACAAACATGGGAATCTATATCAGTAATGTATCTATTTTAAGGTGAGGAAAGTCTGTAATAAGACAATGTAACTGCTTATAATTGCCCACAAAATTAACACATTTCTGAGCAAAGGGAAGATAACCCAGTGTCCCTATTTCTAATAAGTCATCAGTCCTTCAGCTTAGCCCAATAATGATAACCATGGCTCCCACCACCACCTCAAGAATCCCAGGCTCTGTGTTTGGTGCAGATGCAAAGGAGACCAGGGTAAGGACATGGTGGTGCTGTAGTTGTGTTGGCTTTGACCTCTGTTTATTTCCCAAGGCTACTCAATGAGGGACCACAATCAGAACATGCTGTCTGTCTTGATGTAAGAGTTACCTTACATCTGATTTTCCTTGTGCAACTGATTTTCCTTGTGTCATCAGATTTATTTGTGAAAATTTAAAGGCTCACACTCAAATTTAACGTTCAGTGGGTTTTAAAACCTGTACAAAACAGGATGCTATGACACATGCATAAATACTGAAAATGTTGCCACGGCAACACAAAGAGATGTCCACAAGGAGAACTTCATTTCACATTTTTATGTAAAGCAGCATTTTGCATACTTGAATGATAATTTGAATTAAGTTGAAGAGGTGAGATTTGGACATTGGGAAATAAGGGTGAGCAATAGATTTGCACATGGGATGTGGTCTGTAAGTGCACACGGGCTCACTACTGGAGTGATCGGAGAGCACTTTTATCTGTTCTCTTATCTTTTCATAGCAGATTACTTTGCTTTTAGAACAAAACAGAAATGTTATATTTCTCATTTTGTGACCTATACAATACAGAACAAAACCAAAACAGCTATTTAGAGGAAGCAGTCATGAAATGTGACTTGTTTGTTTTATTTTGTTTTTGCTGCTGTTTTGGTCAATCTGACTTTGACTTGGTAATCAAAATGAAGTTAAACTCTAAATTGAAAAGAAGAAATGGACAGGATGGATCGTGATATGACTTAGAAGACCTTGTTCATCCTGTAGCAGAGCAAACCCCTTTCACAAGAGTTCTCCTTCATTTTATATTCACTTGGCTCTGTT
Organism: Alexandromys fortis; assembly: GCF_014885135.2. Taxonomy (NCBI): domain Eukaryota; kingdom Metazoa; phylum Chordata; class Mammalia; order Rodentia; family Cricetidae; genus Alexandromys; species Alexandromys fortis. Next base: position 2,585,305 of record NW_026067981.1, on the reverse strand, counting down.
CATTTCCTGCTCGGTTCTTGGTCAACTTTATAATGTGTTTACTTTTGCCATGAGGTACTAATTATTTTCAACGAGGCCCCAGTATGTCTTAAAACGTGAAATGGTGCATGGAAGCTTTGGGAAGGAGCCTCTGTAAAGAGGCTCTGGTTGCCCTTTAGGGCAACCATTCATCTAATCTCCCTTGTTACTTCTCCTTTGTGAGCTCTTTCTTCCCCATTTATTAAGCACAGTGGATGCCTCTGTGCATGCAAAGGTCCAGATATTCCTTTAGAAGCTGTAATTTAGACAATGGGAAAATTAATGCTGGCGTTATATAATGAACTTGATTCTACTGCATATGAGGTTTTTTAAAAATTGAACAATGCAGAGTTTTGTGATTTATGAGATTTTTTTTATTTATCATTATAATTTGTTTCATACTTGGTAGAAATAAATAAACTTGTGTCAAGAATTGAAATGTTATGGAAACTCATTACAGCACTTGGATGCAAACTACAATCTTCGTTGGATTTATTTTTAAGATTTAGGGCTTTATATCAGAGAGATGAAAATCAAAACAACTCTGAGATTCCATCTTATACCTGTAAGAATGGCCAAGATCAAAAACACTGATGACAACTTATGCTGGAGAGGGTGTGGGATAAGGGAACACTCCTGCATTGCTGGTGGGAGTGCAAGCTGGTATAGCCCCTTTGGACATCAGTTGGTGATTTCTCAGAAAATTAGGAAACAACCTTCCTCAAGACACAGTAATACCACTTTTGGGTATATATCCAAAGGATGCTCAATCATACCACAAGGACATGTGTGCTTGACTATGTTCATAGCAGCATTGTTTGTTATAGCCAAAACCTGGAAACAACCTAAATGCCCCTCGACTGAAGAATGGATAAGGAAAATGTGGTACATTTACACAATGGAGTACTACACAGTAAAAAAAAAAAAAAAAAAAAAAAAAGACATCTTGAAATTTGCAGGCAAATGGATAGAACTAGAAAACATCATATTAAATAAGGTAACCCAGACCAAGAAAAACAAATATCATATGTACTCACTCATAAGTAGTTTTTGGATATAAAGCAAAGAAAACCAGTCTACAATCCTAGTGAACCTAGATAACAATGAGGACCCTAAGAGAGACATACATAGTTCTAATCTACATGGGAAGTAGAAAAAGACAAGATCTCCTGAGTAAATTGGGACCATGGGACCATGGGAGACGGTTGAAAAGGAGGGGAGAGGAAGGGAAGGGAGCAGAGAAAAATGTAGAGCTCAATAAAATCAACAAAAAAAGATTTAGGGCTCCAGCCTACTAGAAGATGGTTAAATGTAATAGAGTTATAACATTAAATATAATTTAAAGCATTTTATATAAAACTAAAATTAATTTTGTGGTACAGTACAATGCAACTCCCCAGGTAAATACAAGAATATAAATCCCATGAAAGAATACTATCAAGGGTCTGGAAATGCAACTTAGTGGTAATAGTGCTTTCCCAGAATGTGTGAGGTGCTGTATCCGATCCCCCATCATTTACACACACACACACACACACACACACACACACACACACATACACACACACACGGCGGCACAGACAAAGAGAAAGAGAGAAGGGGGGAGGGAAGGAGAAGAAGAGACATAGAGAGAGAAGAAAAAAGAATAATAACAATATTAAGACTTATCATGAAAGAGACTTCCTTAAAATAATCACTCAAACCTTACCAATACTGCAATGCATGCTACTTAAAGACTTTTTTAAAATTAAATTTCATTTCAATTAAATTTACTTTAGTGTTAGTTTTTTTGGTTTTTTTAGGGTTTGGGGTTTTTACAGTGGTGTGTGTGTGTGTGTGTGTGTGTGTGTTTGTGTGTAAGCCAGAGGACTTCTGATGACTTACTCATTCTTGCCCTTCATCCCTTGAGACAGAGTTTCTTTGTGAACATGAAATTCAGCTGGTAACCATCAAGCCCTAGAGAGCTCCCGTCTCTATCCCCTGTCCACAAGCACTGAATGTTATAGACGCTCCTGGCCATGCCTTGTTTTTTATGGGAGTTCCCGAAATTTGAACTCAGGTGGCCATGTTTGTTCAGTAAGCACTCTTACCTGCTGAGCTGTTTTCCTAGACCTGATACAAAGCTTAAAAACATCAATACCATTAGAAAGGAACTGTACGCATTTCCAGGAATAAGTTTGTGTATTCTGTCCAACAGGGGAGTTCATCTTCAACCTACCTACCATGATGGCTTCTCAAACCTATCCTTATTGTCTCTGTCTCACACTGCCCATCTGTTGAATGTTTACTTCTGAGATAAAGAATTTGGACTCTCACATTGCTGGCTCACCATGTAGCTGCTTTACCCCCAGCAAACTAGGTCCAGCCACAGAGGTAGGCAATAGGTGAGGGTGAGTGCTAGACACAGATATGAGGAGATACTGCATTTTAATCCCAAAGGGCATGGTACAATGGGAGGAGTCTTGTCTCTACATGAAGGAAAGTATATACTAAGTTTGCATCTTGTTTTCCAGGGAAGTTTTTTATTTTTCCTATTTAGCTGAATTTACTGTTTTTGACTTTATGGAAATATAGGCACTCATGCACAATGCTAAGAAGCTGCAAGCAGATGTGCTAGGGGCGTGGCCAGTCATTTGGTTTCACAAACGCTTGCTGACTGAGTAATGGGGGGCAAATAAACATTAGAGGGAGATGAGTGATGTTGCAAGGTCCATTCCCTCTGCAAACAACTGAGCTGAGGGCCAGAGTCCACACTCTCACTTTCTCCCTCATTGTGATGCTTGGAAGGTCAAACATCACAATGATGTTTGACCATGCTGCTGCTCCCCTCTCCTGCCCTGCACTGCTGAACTCTAGTCGAGAAACCTCATAAGCACACTAATCACTGTATGAAATCAGACAACAGAGAAGAGACTTCTGTGCACAGTGTCTTGTCCGGGAACTTGCCAACTATTCCAATTCCCGTTTCTCTTGCTGTGATAAAGCACTGACCAAAAGCAACTTGGAAAGAAAAGGGTTGACCTGGATTACAGATGACAGTCTGTTCTGGAGGGAAGCCAAGGCAGGAACTCACAGCATTAACTGAAGCAGTAACTGAAGAACTCTGCTCATGGGTTTGCGTCCCTGGTATGCTTAGCTACCTGTTTTATACAGCCCAGGCTCACTGCCCAGGGATAGCACCATCCACAGTGGGCTGGGACCTCCCTTATCAATTAGCAGTCAAGAAAGTTCTCCACAGACATGCCCACAAGCAAATCTGATAGAGCAACTCCTCAATCAAAATGTCCTCTTTCCAAGGCAGCATAAATCTCGTTGCCTGCAAAGCTGAATGTATTTAGTAGATGGCTTTAAAAAAATGTTTGCTCACCTTAATTCCCATGGGGTTTTGTGTGTGCCTGTTAAAACTCACAGAAGCAGGGGAAGGAAGCATAGTAGTAGCCATGGAGTTCAAGCAGAGTGCATTTGCCCTGCATTTGTCTGTGTGCATTATTGCTTGCACTTACTGTAGACACATGGGCTTATCTCTGCCTAAAACCATCTTAGACTGTGCTGTTTTAAGGTGCCATTTTAAGGTGAACATATGGAATTCAGAGAGGTGAGATGATTTTCCCACCCACCTTATTAGGTGCAGGAACTTAACAAAATCCTGGTATTTAGGTGGCTCTAAGCCATTAGTTTTTATCTCTGAAACCGAAAGCAGGAACAGTTTTTATAATTACAGTTTCTCTAAGAGTGCACAGTGAACAATCCCAGCTGTAAAAATATCTAGCAATAATATTAAAGCGATCAACCCATTCTCTTGTTAGAGGTATCACAAACTCATCTTACCTTCTGAAAATTTGCTGTATTTGATTCCTTGAGGATGGATGCTTATGGGCTTGTCTGCTTTGTTTCTAAAGTGAACTTTCATGGTGTCTCCAACCTCAGCATATAGAGTAGGTCCAAGAAGCCCTATGGGAAGATGAGTGTGAAATTTTTGTATTCAGGATTATCAAAGACGCAGCTGCTAAGCAAGAGGAACATGTAGAAAGGCCTCAAGCTGCCCCTTCTGGTCCTGAAGTTGACTCGCTTCTCTTGAACTTAAACTATCGCCTGATCTTTGCATCTTCGTCATCCCTTCAGCTCCAGCATGGCTCTTTAAATAACGATGAATGGCAAACCGTTGGCCTTAACCCAAAGCAACTCCAAAAACTTGAGAGACAGTTTGCCCCAGATCCTACCCGCTCTCATGTGCTGTCTTTTCTTACACGAGTTAGTCTCCACTCTCCCGCGGATCTGAGTGCAACCAAGGAGTAAATCAAACCGTTCCCTGGTACTCACATACGTTCAAGAATCTCCAAAGCCCCGAGACCTTGATCACAAGGACCTTAATGCATGGGAGGAAAGCCCTTGCATGACTCCTCACAACAACAATTCTACAATATCAAGGGGAAAGTGAGATGTGGACGGGTTGGGGGTGGGAGGATCCATGGGCCATTATAGGGATTTGGGTTTCTTCTACTTGGACTAGCAAGTCATTTGAACTTTGTATAGTATAGACATGGCTCGACATGTTTTAAAAATTCATACCCATTAGGAAAAGAACATGTAAAAGAAAAGAGAGCTATGTCTGTAGAAGGGGCTACAGTGGAGGGAGTAGATAGCAGTAGATTGAGCCAGCGCGTCCAGCAGTGCAGCGTGATTTGCTGGACACGTTTGGAAGTTAAGAGAACAAGGTTTTCTAACAGATGGGATGTAGCATATATGAGGAGTCAGGAAAGATCCACAGGTTTTATGATCTGAGTCACTGGCTAAATAATGCCATCAGATTGTCTGTTACCATGACAGATGAGCAGGAATCAGGCTAAGGACACAGGCATCAAGACCAAGGCTTTACTTGCTATTGCCAGGCTCAGTGTGGAATCTTGATCCACGCGGATGAGTAAGACACAACCATTGGCTCCCAGGGGACCACAAAGTAGTTTGAATGTAGGCATTCTCTAAATGGACAAGATATTATGGGTGCAGGGAGGCTGCAGGGCCAGCTCCATCTGGTTCCTTAGCAGGAAGCTGATATAAGGGTCAGAGTTCTGGAAACTCATATGCTAGAATTTCCTGAAGTGTAGACTTGGAAGACTCCATTTCAGACTAACCTGGTGTCTCACCAGAAGAAAGAGTCCCAGTTACCACCTTGGCCTTGGCTCTGGAGGCGGAGCTTGTGACTCTGTGTTTTAATGTGTGCTCACAAATGATTTTGGCACCCATCAACTCTAACTACAGTTCAGTCAAGCGGCAGCAATGGCTGCTGTCACGTCCAAGCCAGCCACAGTCTCATAGGATTTCTTTCTGGCCCCTGGGAATCTTAGATGCAGAAGGAGGAAGTAACAGTGTGGTCATGAAGTTCAGTCAGCATCCATGTACTGCTGGTTACATTTGCAGTGTGAGAGTTAGCAGGGGACTTTCACTTACTGTCCCTCCGATATACCCAAGTACTGTAAGCCCTTATATTAACCTTCATAGTAAAATTTTAGGTAGCGATTAGATCTTCATATTACATACTAGAAAAGTGAGCCTCAGAGTATTAAGGATCATTCCCCAAATCATAAAACTAAGAGAGGCCAAGCTATGATTTCAACTTAAATTTGTCTGACTCAAGGCATTGAGTTTTAAGCCACCTTTATACACAGCACTTCATACTTCGCGTTCTTCCATACATCAGATATTGACTGCTCTTCCATCTCAGTCCTCAGACTGTGGAGACACATGGCTGTGGGGACACGTGGCTGTGGGACACATGGCTGTGGGACACACAACTGTGGGACACATGGCTGTGGGACACATGACTGTGTGACACACAGCTGTGGGACACATGGCTGTGGGACACATGACTGTGTGACACACAGCTGTGGGACACATGGCTGTGGGACACGCAGCTGTGGGGACACATGGCTGCGGGACACATGGCTGTGGGACACATGGCTGTGGGGATACATGGCTGTGGGACACATGGGCGAGAAGTAGACACTCTCTGACTTTTAGAGCTCACAACATACTAAGAGAAGCATCTAACAATTAATCACACAAATACTTAGTTATAAACTGTAATAACATCAAAAACGATGCCGCTCTCCTGCCTATGAAGATGGAAAAAGGGAGAAGTGCACCAAGAAACACAGGCAGCTCCAGCTAATGGGAAAGGCAGAGACTATGCCAGCCAGTGTATAAAGTCTATTCCAGACTGGTGAGCAGGAGAGGGGCAGGTGTGGCAAGCACTTTCCTGAGGAAATGAGGCTTTCAATGCCGTGCCAAGGCAGGGAAACAAAGGGATGGGGGCAAGTGGAATCAGCATTTGCAAAAAAAGGCCGGAAGACTCAACCTATTTGAAGAGCCCTTGACCGCCAGTGAAACAGGGAAGAGAGGACCTTCCCTTAGGGAAGAGAGCAAGGTGTCAAAAGTAACGCTGAAGGCGTCATCCTGGACAGGTCACTCAGGGCCAGGGAGGACATTTGGAATTTTGGTTTTCATCTGATAACAGTCAGAGGTTGTTGAGGTTTTTCAGCAAGATACAATATGAGCCAGACTTCTAAGATGTTTTTGGTTCTTTAATTTTTGTTTGTTACTTTCCATTCTCTCTCTCTCTCTCTCTCTCTCTCTCTCTCTCTCTCTCTCTCTCTCTCTCTCTCTCTCTCTCTCTCTCTCTCCCCCCACAGAGGTATTGAGAACGATCTGGAGAGGAACTAGAGTAGAGGCCAAGAGAAGGCTCCGAAAGAGACACTGATAAGATTAAGGGCATAGTGGAGAAAGATCTTCAGCTAAGAAAGTGTCAGCTATGTACACTGGAGATGAAACCTTGGAGTTGTAGAATGGATTGGCTATGGGGTAGGGGTTAGAGGTCAGCAAGGTGATACAGCACCAGGAAGTTTCTGTTTGGGAGCTGGATAGACAAGAGCAGCATGCTGTAGGATGGAAGATACCACGTGATGGTTCTATGCGGCGTGTGTGGTGGGCAGGGCAATGCCCCTTCCCTTCCGCGTTGTAATGCCTAAGATTCTGAAGTGTGCTGCCTTGTGTGGCAAAAGAGACTGCACACCTATGATTAAATTAATGATTCAGTGTGGCAGTCAGAGATTTTCCTGGGTTACCAGAGATGTCCTATGTAGTTGCAAGGGCATTCATTAAAGGGTTACTAGAGAAGCCTGAGGGGAAAACCAGAAGATGCCACTCTGCTGGCTCTGAAGATGAAGGAAGGGGCAAACATCAATAAACCCTGGCAGTTCTAATTAATGAAAAAATCAAGAAAGAGTCTTTTTCTAGGGGAGGGGGCAGAGCTCTGCCAACTCCTCTGTCTATACCTAGTGAACCCTACGTTGGTCCCCCACACATCTAGAACTATAGTAACAGAAGAAGAAAAGAATTAATTCGTGTTTTGAGGCAGGTTCTTGCCATGTAGCCTAAGCTGGCCTTGTCCTCCTCATGATCTTATTGTCCCGGCCTCCTGGAGCTGGAATTATAGATGTGTTCCAGGACATCTGGCTGACTCATGCTTTTCCAAGGCACTAACTGTGTGGTGATTTGTCACAGCTCAGCAGAGGTCCTGCCTCCCTTGCTCTGTTCCCGTCTTCCTATTCATTCTTGACCTCGTCCTGCTTTCTTTGCTCCTATCTTTCTGGCCACTGTCACCTAGTTCCTGCCTTCTGTGGTCCTATCTTTCTGACCACTGTCACCTAGTTCCTGCCTTCTTTGCTCCTATCTTTCTGGCCACTCTTGTCCTGTTTCTTTTGTTGATACACCCATCTTGGATTTTTTTTTTTTTTTTTTTTTTTTTTTTTTTTTTAATGCCAGGAGCTTTTTTGTTTGTTTTTCTCTTTGCTCTGGACAGGATAATGGAGGCCACATTCTTCAGACCTCATTTTAAAGATGGTTAACACAGCCTGGGGAGTGAGTGTGTGTGCGTTAGGAAGCGTGGGAGAGTGGAGCTTGGCTTGCTCAAGGTCAGTCAGTGATTCCCTGCCATTGCTGAGACTCGAATATTGGAGCTCCCAAGAGAAATCTCTTCCTAATTCTTTCTTTGGAATAGTTAGGACCCTAACCTCCCTAGACCAGTCCAGATGGGTTCTTCTTTCTGGTTTCTGACTTCCTCTGCCTCATTGGTTGACCCTGTCTTATGAACGCTACCATTCATCCTGATTTATTAAGGAAGCACAGAGCGCCCAGGCTGCAAGCAGCCCAGGACTTTGTGACAGTGTGGCCACAGTGGGCGCTGTATTTTGTTGTCATGTTTCTCTTGCACGGTTGTTTGTTGGTGTCACATGGCTATGAATGCCAGCTGCCAAGGAAAACTTTCCTAGGTTATTTGACTCAGTAAGATCTCTTACTTCAATGGACATTCTGACAGTTTGGGGTGTTTATTCAAACTCCCTTCCTGTTTCTTTCAAATTAAGGTACAGCCACAGAATGTTTTCATAACTAACTCAAATACCTTAGCCCATGCCGCAGACTCGAGGCTGAGACTCTCCTCCTCTCTCAGCCACAGTGTCTAAGCCCTTTCCCGCTGATGGTTTGATGGGAGAGAAGGGAGGCTGGGGAAGAAGTGATGTACCTTGGGGCTTGGAGAAGACTGCATGGGGGGCATGTAGCCAATCTTGTGCAGTTAAAGAATTGGAAAGACTACAGTAGATGAGCTAACCAGACCCACTGCTCTCTGCCCAACAAAGAATGACACCATATAAGACAGCCTGCAGTTAGCAATTAAAGCTCATTTGGGGACAAGGATTTGATAGAAAAACGTGGAGACTCAAGGCTTGAAACCCAAGTTGGGTTCCTGAAACTGCATCCAACCTCTCCAGCGGTCTAGGTGTCCATCAACCTCACCAGGAAGGGCCCTTCAGCCTATAACCCAAATGACTAGCCTCTGCTTTCAATTTAGTAAAGCAGTCTGGGCTCCTGATGTTGCAGAGGTGAAGAATCAGGACTTGTTCCTGGCTTGGCTGGAACCACACCCACCAAGTGTTTGGGAAAGGAAACACGGCAAAGGTACAAACAACACAGGGCTAGATCTGGGCAGCGCTAACTAGCCTTCAAATCCAGCTCTGAGCCAGAGCAGAGGCTTTTCTTTCTCCGGTTCTGCATTCTTGGGCTAGAATGATGACCACACCAGCATTTCTACCGTGCAGGGGAGGGGTTCAGAGTTAGGCAGAATAGGGAGTTAAGAAGAGGCTGCATAAAAAATAGATGCTACAGTTCCCCAGATCCCCACACATTAAATATGTTCTATGATACACAGACACTGACAGAAACGTTGAAGGTCCAAGGTCTTAAACGTGATCTGGGCTGTTCTCACCGACTCACAAGGTCTTCTGGCTTACAATTCTGAGTCAGGAACTCACTACAAAAGGCCTTCATCTGGAAGGATGCCTGGCACAGTGGTCTCCCTTTTGAAAAACGATTGGTGTCTCTTTCTATCAGCTCAGAAGTCTCCAGTCTGCCCATGGTTCTGTCTGTTTCTGTGCCTTCAGCACAATGCATCGCTTAGCAATGACATCAATATCTGGGGAACCTGACCAAAGCCACAGAACATTCAGCTCTGAACACTTGTCTTCTCGTCTTAGCCTAGTGAATATGTTTCCATTTATTTACTCACAAGTTAAAAAGCTCTTATGAGTCTATTGAACACTGTAGGCTCTGCACTGGATTATGAAACTGGACTCAGCAAGAGAGGACAAGCAAGCCTCCAGTTTCATACCCACAAACACAAAAGTAAGTTTATAGGTGACCTTCAATGCCCCACCCCAGGACTCACAGTGAGGGAGTAGCCTTTCTATGCAAGGCTGAGCTGGCTGCAATTTCTAATACCAGCACTTCCTGATTCTTCTGTGTCTGGATCCATCAATTCTTCCACAGGTAACTTTTCCACTGAATTAATAAATATTAGATTCCTGTGCAACTCTCAAACATCCTTGAACCTCCTACTTATCTTCAGAACGTTCCTGCCTCCTTCCCAGTGGGAGGCGCATCTCAGGAAGAACCATACTTTCTTTGTGTTTCTGGTTCTTTACTGCCATCCACTCCCCAAACCTCCCCCAGTCCCATCAGTTCTCACTCCACCACAACAGCCATTTTATTGCTCCGTCTATTGGTATCCATTGCCCTTGGTGCCATTTGATTCTGCTTCCAGGGAAGCATGCTCTCTGCTCTCTTCTGTCCTCTCTGGGAAGATTTTCTCAAGCTTTTCCATGACTACTGCTTTCTTGGCTTACCCCTTGGCCTCTGTTGCTCCTTTGAGCTTGGCCGCAACTTCCTCTTCTAGTTACATTTTGCTTGTGTGATCTTGCATTCCCTCAGAGTTTCATTTATAATGTGGTTATTTCATCTCTTGAGTATCTGTATCCATCTATCTCAGTTCTCCCGCCTAAAAGAGAACTCCGTACCCACCTGTTCCCTTGATAACACTAGGAAGAAATTCTACAGACACCTGGGTCTCCAGTCTGCCCTCATTATCCTTGCAAACAAGACTCCTTCTTATCTTAAATTTTCTCTCTTACTGAATGGCAGGCATGTTATCGTCTCTAATATTCCACCCAGGAAACTTGAAGTCAATCACAACCCCCTCTTCTCCTCTTTCCATCCAATTAGCCACCTGTTTAGTTGATTCTAGCACCTAAGTATCTTTGGAATTCATTTAATTTTCTCCACCTCAGGCAGGCCTCCCTGCTGCCTTGTTTCCTGGATTGGCACTAAAGTCCCATTACTACTTTCTCTGGCTAGTCTCTAATCCATCTTCCAGACTTGGACAGAATGATCTTTTTTTCTAATTAATTTTTAGTTAGCATAGGAAGCAATGGAGTTCATTGTGGCATTTTTATACATGTGTTATGGCATTGTGCTTTTTTCACAGTCATAGACCAATAGTGAAACCAGTACTAAAGGACAAACCTGGGTCTGTCTTTCTCCCACTTAGCTTAGTTTAGCGACTCTCTGCTTCTCTCAAGACAAAGCTTTTACAGGCTCCCTGATCTGACTGAGTCTCTCTAGTTCAGTGGTTCTCAACCTTCCTAATGCTGAGACTCTTTAATACAGCTCCTCATGTTGTGGTGACCCTCGACCATAAAATTATTTTCATTGCTCTTTAGTAACTGTAATTGTGCTACTGTTTTGATTGTAATGTAAATACCTGTGTTTTCCAATGGTCTGGGGTGACCCTGAGAGAGGGGTATTCAACCCCCCCCAAGTATCACAACCCACAGGTTGAGAATCACTGCTCTAACCCCTCATGTGCTCTGCTGTTTTGTTGTTGTTCTAAAATGCATCTTTATAACCCCTTTACCCCCACTGTTTGACTTTCCAGTTCTCCCTTCTTCCTCTCTCTTCTCACCACTAGACTGGAGACCCTTCAGCATCGCTCTTCCTTGTCACTGTGCTAGAACATTCTATCATCAGTCATCTCTAACAGCTGACCATGGAAAGTCAGGATTCACTTTTACATTCCCAGACCCTCAAATATGGTATTCTTAGGTTGGGATCATTAAAAGGAAGAAATACTTAATGTACTTATCTAAAGGCAAATAAATATATAAATTATAATGCATAAGAGATAGAAAATGAACAAAAATGTAGTTGTGTTGATAGATCCACAATATCATAATAGGCATGCTCTAATGGAGGCATAATTCATAGCTACAACAGCAGCAAGAACAACAATGTAGCTAGCTTGTATTAAGTGCTTATCACGTGTGAGCATTATTGTAAGTACTTTGTATTCATTAATCAGTCTGGTCCTCACAGCCTCTCAGAGAGGTAAGCCTAAGTACATGGTGCTGGGAGCACACAGAAGAGAAGAATTCCTAATGTTGGAGAGGATAAAAACCAAGGGAATGTCTTAGAGGGTGTGGCTTCCTGGTGGCTACCTTTCAAAGCCATGGTTGTGACTGAGTTTGGAGCCTCGGAGAAGAGATAGAAAAGAAACTCAGAGGAAAACCAGGGGAAGTTTCAGGAGGGAAACAAGATAAAGAGGTCCAGAAAGGGAGAGTGTCAAGCAGCCTAGAAATGGCGACAGAACCAGAGAGACATGACATATGATGGTGCTGCCGTCTCAGAGGCAGTAGTCGAGGGAGACAGGGTCAGTCATGCCGGAGCAGCTCCGGGGAGGGAGGAAGATGGAGATTGTAGAGAATGACACTGGCTTCTCATGTGGGAAATTGAGAGGAAGGAATAGAGAGACAAGAAAATGGCAGGGAGGGCCAAGGAGATATATTTCCCTTTTTCTAGATATGATTTACCAGAAAATGACTTTTTTTTTCTGAAGGAAAGACCCAAATCGAGGAAGAACTGAAGAAAAAGGAGACCAGATGAGGCAGGGTAGAGCAGCTAGTGAGGATAAGGCAGAAGAGGCAGAAGGTGAGCCTGGGAAAGATGGTCAAACATCACCAGGATGGGGGAGGAATGGGAGACTTGATGACAAGGGGCCCGACTGGATGTTGTCCTTCCTGGATAGACTCTGTAATTCCTGTAAAATAGGTGTCTGTCATGAAGATCCCTTGCCAAATTCGTCTTTGATTAATGAAGCATCAAAGAAAAATAGAAGAGAGGCTTTCTTCAAATGCCATAGCTACTGGGAAAGCTAAATGCAAAGGGTCAAGCATACGCAATTCCTTTGAATGAGTATAGGAAGCTGGATAGAAACAATGACAGACTCATTCTGTTGGCATGTTTCTATGCCCAGACAAACAGATCACAAACCCCAGGAGAGTCTGAGTTCACTTTGTCTGACTCTTGTATTCATAGAGCCTAATTCAACGTCAAGCCCACAGAGGTGCTCAGCTGTGTGTTGTCAGATGAATAAATACAGATTCAAACACTGAAACGCTTTGTTTGGCTTTCTTGACCAAGGTTAAAAGCATGACTGACTGTGTGGGCGTGGGACCTGTTCAATTCCACAGGGTCCCATGCTCGGAAGAACCCCTGTTTGGTTTAAATTTTCCTGTCTCTGAAATTCTCAATAATACGAACAAGGAGCCCCATCTTCTCACTGCATCTGGACGTACATATTTTATAGCTAGAGTCTGATAGAAATATCATACATATTAGCAGAAGGTAACTAAAGTAGATCCTTAACTATTTTTACACACACTTATTTTGGTGTGTGTGTGTGTGTGTGTGTGTGTGTGTGTGTGTGTGTGTGCATGCATGCACACGCCATGGTGCCTGTGTAGAGAGAAGAGGACGATCTTAGAGATAGTTCTCTCCTCCTACCATGTTCATCTGGAGATGAACTTGGCTCTTCAAGCTTGGTAGCAAGTCCTTTTAGCCACTGAGCTATCTGGCCAGTTCACAGTGTGGATATTTCAAGTTATAAAGAATATAATATTACCCATGAAAACTTATATTTACAATTAGAAGAAATACAAACTGGACCTGGTGGGCCAGACCTATAAGCTCAGATACTTGGGAAGTTGAAACAGAAAAATCACAATTCACAGTCTTGCTATAGGCAAGTTCACCGACTTAGTGAGACCTTGTCTCAGAATAACAATGTAAATGAGCACTAGGATCTAGATCAGTGGTAGGGCTTTTTTCCTAGCATGCGTTAGCCTGTAGGTTCAAACCCTAGCACAAAGAATAATTTTTTAAAAAGATGTATTTCAGACTTACCTGATGTGCTAGATCGTGGCTTTTCTTTCTTAAAATGTGGCTCATACGCTCTGTAGACAATTTTCTTGAAGGAAGGTTTAGAATTCAAACTAGAAATAAAATAGAAAAACTAATTTGAAATTCACATGTGATATCTATTCCTCTTCCAGAAAAGGAGGTGTCTATGCACTCAGATTTTGTATATTAAAATGGAATGACAACATTTTATTGTATTTCCAAAGTCCAAGGTTTTATAAATTGGAGTATCAAGTGAAATCAATGGAACAATCATTGGTCTCTTTAATGAGAGTTTTCCATAAATGTAAGCCAAATTTTGTCCCAATTCTGCTTTTCAGGATCAATTTTTCTATAAAGGAAGATAAGCACATAGTGCAAAGTCAAATTTCAGGTCTAAGTTAAAAATATAAGTCACTGATAAGTATATATTTGAACCATTTTTCAATCTTTTAATCAGATATAAGTTAAAATTTTCCACTTTCATTATGCAAATTTGAATCAATGGGAAATGTGGCAAATTGGTGTCTATTCATTGGACCCTATTTCTTTTTTTTCTTTTTTTGCATCCAAAATCTTTATTTAGTTATATTTTAAAAGGAGCAAAACGTTACTGAACACAGCAAACAAAGCCTCATTTATGTTGCCTTGATTGAGGAATAAAAATTGGTACTTTTTTCTCTTCCTATTTTTTTTATTTCATTTTACATTCCAACCATTTCTCTTGCCTCCCTTGCCTCTCCTCCTTCCCCCATCCACTTTCCCCAATGAGTAAGGGCTCCCATGGTAATTCAACAAAGTCTGGGACATTAAGTTGGGGCAGGACCAAGCCCCCCTGAGTTAAGGCTGAGCCTGGTGTCCTGCCATAGGGAATGTGGAGCCTGTTTCTAGTGGAGTTGAGAGAACGGAGAGGGCAAAGGGCAAAACTCTGGGATCTGTATTGGAAGCAAACCAAAAACCTGCATTGACAAGACGAAGTCACTTCCAAAGAAGATGTAGAGGATAAAGAACACAGCCAAGATCCAGGAGGGTTAAACCATTTCCTCAGCTTTATCCAGACCCAGGAGGCTTCTGTCCCATTCTCCATTTCTAGGGTAACGGAGGTTCTGCATCCTGATAACTATGGTACCAGAGTTCCCAGGAGCCATGAAGACCCTAAGAGCTTCCTCTAGTAGTTTTCCCTACCAAAAGTGTGCTGACTGTTTGTGTGTGTGTGTGTGTGTGTGTGTGTGTGTGGTCAACTGGACACAAGCTAGTGTTATCAGAGAAGGAGCCTCAGCTAAGGAAATGCCTCCTTGAGATCCAGCTGTAAGGCATTTTCTCAATTACTGATTAATGTGGGGGAGGGCAGCCTGTGGTGGATGGTGTCATCCCTGAGCTTGAGTTCTGGGTTCTATAAGAAAGGAGGCAGAGGCAGGCAGATCTCTGTGAGTTCAAGACCAGCCTGGTCTACAAGAGCTAGTTCCAGGACAGACTCCAAAACCAGAGAAACCCTGTCTCAGAAAAAAACAAAGAAAGAAAGAAAGAAAGAAAGAAAGAAAGAAAGAAAGAAAGAAAGAAAGAAAGAAAGAAAGAAAGAAAGCAGGCTGAGCAAGTCGGGGAAGCAAGCCGGCAAGCAGCAACCCCCCATAGCCTCTGCATCAGCTCCTGCCTCCAGGATCCTGCCCTGTTTGAGTTCCTGTCCTGACTTCCTTCAGTGTCAAATAGCAATGCTGAAGTGTAAGGCAAACAAACCCTCTCCTCCCCAACCTGCCTTTTGGTCAAGGAAACCCTAACTGAGACAAACAACTTACCCATTTTCCCTTTCCATTATCCATTTCCCCTTGCCAGGGAAAGACCTGCCTATGCAGCACACTGTTGTTAATGGGGTCCTCATGCTGTACATTTGATCTGAATGTGTTATCCTTAACTGTGTGTCCTCTGACTTACACCTACCTGTGCCCTACTCCAGGCTGAACAAACCAGCCACCAAGTCTGTGTTCTACCCAAAGCAGGAAAATTAACACTGGAAGTAATGTTATTGGGGGGGGGAGGGGTCAGTTAATGGCAGTTTCCTAAGAGTGTGTATGGCTTAGATTATCACTCTTAAAAAATGCCATACTTGAAATCATTTTAATGTGATATTTCTTATTAGCATAATATAAAGATAGACTGTAATGCCCTCCCAAATAGCCCAGTTACAACAAAAACAAAAATTAAATGCTTTATTATGCTTTCATCCTAAAATGTTACACATTGCTTTCAAAATATTACAGTATTTTTTGGCGGATTGCTTTGGTTTTGCAATTGTAAAAGAGGAACACATCTTTCACAATCACTTAAACTTTGATGTCAACTAAAAGGGAAAAAAATGAGTCAACTAGAAGGCTAGGCTTGCCATTTAAAATAAAACCAGTAGTTGAGTAAAATCTATGGTTTGGTTAACATCAGGAAGGCTTTCAATTAACCTTCCAATTGGCAAAGTGTATTTAAACTTCCTCGTAGTTACACACACCTTTGAGTGGCCACAGTAAACCTCGTCACTAACATGGGTAATATTCAGGGCAGACCAAAATATCCAGGATAAGCCAAATTCCAGGAAGTAATCCAAAGTGAAAGAAAAAAAAAATGAAGCCACTTAGGTAGCCAGAAATAAGTCAAGAAAAGATGAAAATACAAGTGTGTCCTTTTTCCATGAGCCAACATTTTGAAAGTCATTTATAGGAAGGCAACAAAATTAAGGCAAGAGTCACTGAATTATCTCCTTTAGAAGATGAGTCTGTGTCTACAAGGAATAAATGTTATGTAACTCTCTCTTTCTTTCTTTCTTTCTTTCTTTCTTTCTTTCTTTCTTTCTTTCTTTCTTTCTCTTTTTCTTTTTTTGTGCAGACTGTTAGAAGTCTGGAAAGATGTAAGAGGGTTCCAGAGGCTGGTCATTTCAACCCATCAATTGAAGGAGCTAACATTTTTTTCGGGGGGGGGTGGTGGTGGTGGTGATGAATGAAAGGTTAGCCATAGCTAACTATTCGCACTGAAAAATTTCTTCATCCTCAGTATGATAAATTATATCAGTGGAGGCAAAATTAGCACCCACCATTATTACACTTTAACTGTATTCTCTCTGTCTCTGTCTCTCCCTGTTTCTTTGTCTCTCTCTGTCTCCCTTTCTGTCTCCCTCCCCACACCCCGAAAAAAAAAAAAAAAAACTTGTAATTACAGTGGATTTTCTTCGCTGGAGAGGAAGCCCACCTGGACTTCACCCCGAGTTACCTTGGGTCTGTGGTCTCAGGATGGTAGTTCCAAAGGATGCCCTGAGCAGCCACGTAGAACTGCCTCAGCCGCGCTGCCTCGGCAGGGTGGCTGCCCCAGCCCGCCCAGCTGGTGCCCAGGACCACCAGGACGCAGAGGCGCGGGCCGACTAGGAGCATGGCCCTTGTTCCGCCGCGCACTGCCACTGCCAGCAGCGCTCAGTTCTCTGTCCGCGCTGCGCGCTGTAGCTGTCGTGGCTCCCTGGAGGACTAGGAGGCTGAGGACGCAGCGTCCCTGTCCCCTGCTGCGACTGGCTCACCCTACCTCCCTTTCCTGGCTGTGCCTCACATAAGCATGGGCTTGTTGAGGTCACTGCCCCCTGTGGCCAGAGGCATTTATTAGGGAACCTAACTAGGGACTGTGTACTACGAGGAAAGAAAGGGCAACCCTGCTGGAGGTTGTGGCACAGGAACTGTGCCCGAGGGTTCCTGCCCCCATCACAATCCCACCCATCCACCCTTACCCTGCGGGGGAGGGTGGCCGGACAGGGAGGAAGGGTCAAAGTTTAAGCTTGCCTGCCGGTTTCTGCAAGCCTCACTTAGATCCAACACCCATCCTCTGATCCCAGGAAAACAACACTGTGCGGTTACTAGGCACAGAAAACGGCCAGAGAACAAGTCCACCAACAGGTTAGGGTCCTAGACTGCTTTGGTAACTTCTCCCAAGGCACAGACCACCTGGTAAGGCTTGTCACCAGCTCAAGTGTAGCAGAGAACAGGACTTAATCGAGATAGTCGGTGGCTGTGTGGTCTTGGGCCAATCACCTTATATCTCCGGACGACTTTTGACATCTGCCAAATAAGGATGGCAATTCTAATGTTCCTTGATCCAATTATTTTGAGGGGGAAAAGATGTTGTAAACGCTATGCCTCCCCCTCCAGTGCCAAGGCAGCTGCAGGCTGTGCTCTTATCTATGCTAATGTTCTCCCGCTCCGCGGTGCCACGTTTTGAAGGGTGTTGGCATGTTGTTTTAGATTTTGTTTTTCTGTTGGTGGGGAAGCTGAGAATTGTGTCTGAATCACCAAAAGGACTTGTCCCTGTTTCCCTAGAACTCCGCTTCTGGTCATGCTTTAGGCTTCCAGCACAGCCAGTAAACTGTAGTCAGGCACCACCCAGGATCCTCCGCGGTTTCCCCACCCCCACTCCTGCTTTTGTTCCCTCGCTCATATTCTTCAGTCAGTTTACAATGCCCTTCTCAAGGAAGACGTGAGTCCCAACACATGGGGGCTGAAGGAGGAGAAAGCGGGTTTGTGGCTTGAGATCAGCATACACTACACAGTGAGACCTTTTACCAAAAAATTAATTAATAACAGACATGTATATCTAACTATATTGTAAAAACCCATTGTTTTCCCTCTCTGCTCTCCCGTTCTTTAAAATCAGGAGTTCTACCTTTATCTCTGGTTCTGGGTTCAAACTGATTTCTCTGTTTTATGAACTCAGTCTATTCAGATTATATTCCTTTTGATTATCCTCTATTAGTTTTTCAGGATTCTCTTGTTTCCACAGATAGATTGTAATCTATTCAAAAGCAGCAACAATAACTTACACTCCTGACACACAATTCCAGGGCTTCCCAATGTTGTCAGAATCCTCTGTTTGTTTGTTTGTTTGTTTTTAACAAAATGCAAATTCTGACACAGGAGACAGGTTGAGGGATTGAGATCTTGGATCCTGTAACACCTAGCTTAGTATTAGTGTCTGTTTTTCTGTTTCTCCTCTCTCTTTCTCTCTCTCTCATACACACACACACACGATGCTATTGACAATGCATCTGAGAAAAAAAATTAAAGCAGAAAGTCCCTAAATTACTTTCATTTGTTTTTTCAAAATCACTGTAACTTTTCATAGGGCAGCTTTACTGTTTTTGCTTGCCTGTCTGCTTATATGAATCCAGTCGACATGGTGGTCATTGGATTTTCTTACACCACAGCAAAGCAACTGCTCTGTTCGACTCCCTCATGTTCACATCAATTAGAGACAAACCATAGATAATTTTCAGTGACTTATTTATTAAATATGTGAATTAAATTACATACAAAACATCTGTTCTTTCCTGCAGAACAGTAATACAAATGAAGACCCTTTCTGTTCCTCTGACTTTTTCTCTGTGGAAAGAGGACAGATGACATATATTTGCTGGCTCACTGGAGGGCTTAGCTGTCATTTGGATGACTGTAACTGTCACCATATTGGTGGTAGACAATGTGAGATACATAGACCCTTATTGAACAAAACAAGAGGAGCCTGGCATTTGGGGGAGTCTGATTACATATTTGAACAATGGCCTGTGGGTGCTTTGGTGGAGTGAAGGTCTGCATTCCTATGTGGAATCCTGGCTCTGTTCTTGGTCTTCTGTGGCCTCTGGTACCATGTGGAAGTTTCTGGAAAGTGTCAGCAGCAGAGGTATAAACAACCTCACAGGTAGGAAGCACGGAAGACCCAGGAGACCTTGGAGCAGGCTCTCCCTTCCGCTAGAGAACTTCCTGCTCGCCAGCACGTCGGAATCCCAAGAGAAAGCAGATCCTCAGCTCTCCAGTCTGGTCTCCTGGTGAGTCAGATGCCCCAGTGCCTTGGACTAGCTCCCATCTTCAGTAAGAGCAAGGTCCAAGTCACAGACCACAGCAGAAGCGTTTGCTCCTGTTTCTGTGGCCGCCCTAGAGGAAGGGGAGAGGCGGAGCAGGAAGGGGTGGGTGGAGGGGTGGGATTGTGTGTAGTTCTTTTGCTTGGTTCCCGGCTGGTTATGTACAGAAAACCACAGCCAATGCAGTGGAGTTAAAGTCGGGGAGCTTGGCATCTGCAGGCAGAATCCTGAGAGACAGTAGGAGGAGACAGGAGACCAGATCTCTGAAAACATAAGAAAACAAATTAAGCTGTGCTTAAGAGGAAAAAAAAAAATCTTTCCTCATGCCTAACCCCTGATGTTTAAGACAGTTCCTCTTTCTAGGTCCTACCCTGTCTACCAGGAGGATGATTCTCTTGGGAAAGGGGACTTTTCATTGCACTATTTGAAAAATTGCTTTCAGATGACTTCGGTTTTCCCATCAGTTAGCATAGGGGCTTTTATGGCAAGCCCACAGCCTGCCAATCTTGCGCATCTCGGAATAGTGCACGAGCTGCTACAGCCTTTCATCTCAGAAGGGATGGAGATCCTTGGATTGGCTCTATGGTCCCAACACTGTCACATGCACTTGTTGCAATGTGGTCTCTGTCATGACGTGACATTCTAATACATGCTTGAACGTTAATATACAATGACGTAAAGAAAATTCAAGCTTTATCTTCTTGTCCTTTCTCTTACTGTTTTATTTTCTTCAAAAAATGTCCTCATAGGGAGCTCACCTCAAGGGGTTGGGTCAAACGCAGCATTAGTGAAGACTCCATATGTTCCTAGGTGGCTAAAGAACAGAAACACAGAGGATCTACCATGAAATTACTCCTCCAAACAGCCAGCTCGTAGTACCTCTAGAAACAACGGATTGCCACCTACCCTGGAATTCTGTCTGTTTAAATCAGAAAAGTAAACAGAGAAGCAGCTTCATGATCCCACTCAGAACTCTGGCTAATTTGACTTGCACTTTCCACTCACGCTTTTTCATGGTCCCGGGAATGGAGCCCGGGGCCTCAGGCACACTAAACAAATGCTCTACCAGCAAGCCACATCTCCAGCCCTACCTACACTATTGTTGCTAGTGGTTTCTGTGCAGAAAAGGATTTGCCCTCTAAGGGGTTGCAGCCTCTCCTTGAGAAGAAGAAATAGTTAACAAAGTTCTCAATCTTGATAAAGGGTGCTTGAGCAAGGGTTTCAGCAGAATGATAGTACTGCCCCCTAGGGGTGGTTTTTAGATTTTTGCGGTGATGAAGAGGACAGACATGTGGTGGGCAGAGGTCAGAGATGCTGCATGTCCAAAATCACAGGATACAGAAGAATTGTCCCAGATCCCATGTGGCTTTGGAGTAGCACTATTCAGGATTAAAGATGGCCCGGAACTTAATTGCTTCGCATGAAAATATTGTGTTTTTTCATCTTCTACCATCTGTGAATTGCACTAAGACAGTATTTTCCCAAGAGACAGCCACGGTCTCTTCCGGAGCCATTGCTCATGGAGAGCCTAGTGAAATTTACAAACTTTCAGTGTTCTGCCAGCGTTTGCTAGTGTAACGCCCAAGCTTTAGCATTCAGTTTCTATCATACGTCATTTCCCGGTTTATTTCTTATTTATACTATAATGAGGATATCTACTGTCGTTAGCCAGTGGGGTAAAGAAATGTGCACACTCAGCAAGTCCTCAGAGAGAAAGACTCTTCACAAAGCAGAGGGAAGAATCCAGAACCCGAAAATCCCTAAGTATTGATACTTAAAACGCTATGGTTAGCTGGCACATATTGGTTAGCTGGCACATATTGGTTAGCTGGCATATGTTGGTTAGCTGGCATCTGTTGGTTAGCTGGCATATGTTGGTTAGCTGGCATCTGTTGGTTAACTGGCATATATTGCCCACACGCTTTTTCTCAGGCCAGGAAAGGCACGGCAGAAGAATATTCCAGAGAGGAGGAAGCCTTGCACACATTTTCCCTGACACAGCACGTTAGAAAGACAGGCTAACAAAATTTGTTCTTGCCCAGACATTTCATTCTTACCTCTGAGGGTTCAGGGGGCATTTTCCATCATCTGAAATAAGGGAGAAAACATGAATCAAAGAAAGCAGTGAGGTAAAAGAGTGTTACCAGTGTTAGAAATTACTGAAGAAAATCTGGAGGCTGAGTTTCAGAGACACGTGTTATATGCAGAGTATTAGGGACTGGCTGGCCTGAAACATAGGTGGTAATTGTTTTAGACTAAATTGAGCATTTTATCATATTTTATCCCCAAATCGTCCTAGCTTTTTGCCTTTTAGCTTTGTAGGGGGACAAAGCTACTCTGTCCTCATATCTCTGAGGTCCCCAGACCCTGTACTTGAGAGCTCCCTATTCCTTTAGCCAGGATTTTAGTTTCCTGGTCCTTGGCTAGTACGGTAATCTCATAAATCAACTCACAAGGGCACTACAGTCAAAGCTTTCATTTCCCTCCTGGTGACACAAGCGATCAGGAGCCTCCTGTCTCCATCTGAACTGCAACTGTGGTTAAGTCCTGAGACATGGCTGCAGCACTGTTTGCTACCTGACAATAGACTGTTTTGACATCGGAAGCCAAACTGGGATGAGCACAGGAAACACCATCCTTCCCCAACTCAAAAATTTAGTTATTGTCAGAGATGTAGAAAAATCAGAGGCTACTGACACTTTTATACCCTTGAATTTATCTGAAAACTGAAGAAACAAATTGGCAGTGGTTTATCGGGTCAGTAGACCATGGGGGGAGGGGAGGAAAAAACGATTCTGACGTGCTTATAGAGCTTAAAGCTGGGTCTCCAGGACTCTTGTTTCTACTGTCTTGATGTGGTTAAGTAAGCACATGGTTTCATGGAGGAATTCGTCATAACTATTGGCATATCTCTCGCATCATCAAGAAACTACCCTTTGCCACCATCAGTCTTCCACACACAGGAGATCACGTGCACGAGTGTTAGAGAAACAGATGTCATGCAATGGTGGCGTTGTGTGAGGAATAATAAAGGGATAACATAGAACATTTTGTCCTGTGAGCAATTAAGGCCAATGGAATGCGAGGTCTGGAATAGTTTAACACAGACACAGCTCCTTCCAGTTGTCTGGACTTAAGCATCAGTCACTCCTCAGTGCCTCACGCTGTTTATGAGGAAGGACAGTCAGAGCCTCGTTAGCTTCTAGAGAAACGTGTGTGAAGCCAATCAACTCTTGGGCAGGCAACAAGACACAGCAGATGGAGAAATGATGTTTGCAAGTCTAACTGGGGGTTTCTTTCATTTTTGGATCTAAGTTCTCTTTCTGACAACAGGCTGGTGAGGGGTCCCTAATAGAGTCTTCGTTATTTAGTTATTCTCTTGCTTAAATCGTCTCCAAAACCACAAATTTGCAGGCGAGAATTGTTGGGTATGTGTTTTCAGAACACTACTAAAGCAGCGGCTTCTCAACCTCCAGCTTTCTCCTTCCCACTGGTCTGTGAGTCTGCTGGGTCAGCTGTTCTTCGCTGCTAAACACACCACTTCGCCCAGCTATCTAATGAGCTCATGGTTTTCATGTGTGGTTTTCTTTGCTAGAACCCTAGTTCACCTGCTCACCTTGGCTACATTCCATAACCCAAGCTGAGGCTGAGGAAGCCTTTGAGAAATGCCAATCTTATCCAAGAACCATTGTTCTATGTTCCAGTAACATCTACACTGTATTTCTGTTCTTGCAGACATACCAGTCAGTATGCGTACTGTTTAACTTATCTGTCCCTCTTACAGGACTTTTTCTTCCTCAACCTCAGGGATTGTCACTATTGGCCCCACTGTCTGGAAAAGCAGATTTGCCAATGGCTACTCCATGGGCAAGTGAGGGAAAGAAGTGCAGCATTTTTGCAACTAATGTTGCTGGTGCCAGAGGCTCTCAGATGCTTCAGCAGAATTTTAAGGGGGGGTCTTTGGAAAAATTCACATAATGGCTGGTGACACAGCCCAGCGGTAGAACACTGGCTTAGTATGCAGAAGTCGCGCACATGTGTGTACACACACACACACACACACACACACCACATATATAAAGAAAAAAGGAAAATTTCCAAATTTCTGTATTGTCATAAATTCCTGCAGGTGATTCTGACAGGCAGTCAGGACTCAAGGCCACAAATATTAGTCTTCTTTTTTTTTTTTTCAAGCTGTTTCTAAACAGCAAGAACTGCCTTTATCCCTTCGCTCCAAAATCGTGAACAGAAAAGAGGAAGGTTCCTTCATATTTACCTTTTTTCCTGAGACGCTTTCTGAGCAGAGCCAGGAGTGTCCCGCCCACTGCCAGACCCGTTGTAGACGCCACTGCCCCACCCACGTAAGTCAGTGCCTCCTGGATGGTCAGTGGTCCTGCTAAAATAAACACACATGAAAGGTGTGAGTGAAGCTGGCACAGGCCAGTCATCCTCCCCGAGGCATCCTAAGAACTAAGACAGGGCTGTAAGCAAGATGCTCAAAGGGCCTGCCAAGGCCGAAAACCTGAGAGGAATGATCTGGAAGCCAGAAATCCACTGCAATGGAACAGGATGCAGGGCCTGATTGCATCCCAAGGCTTAAAGTTTTTGATTAAAAAAATCATGATTTTAAAGTGGACAAGACAAAGATCAAAGATCCCCTGAAAGGAACTTATTAGTAGATACAAATTTATCAGGACATATGAATGGTTATTTGGGTAAATGAAGTCAATGATGGGGCAAGTTTTCTTTCTCTATCAATGACTTGGATATGTGACAGAAACTAGCCATAACTGCTAAGGGAAAGAAAGGGTGGATGTAGGGGCTGGGATAGAGCACACACACAGAGGAGGCATAATTAAATGACGAGGCAATTTTAGAGGCAGATGGTAAACAAAGTCTGGCACAACAGATAAGGACTCAGTGTGAAAACCCTTGGTTAATGTATTTGAAGTGTCAAGGTGCATTAAACAGAGGCTATAAAAAGTGGGGAAATTTGTTTCATACATCTAAACAATGACAAGGAAAGGCCTGGACCCACATGGTTACCAGCCTCATGCCTGGGGCTCTGTATAAAGCAACGGATTCTTTGTAACTCATCGTGAAACATTCATCAAGCAAGCGGGGAGGGCAGAGAAGGGAAGAAAAGCCACCATGAGAAATGTGTAGAAAAGAAGCAGGGATTCTGTCTTCTAGGTCAAGGTCATGTTCTAAACCATATAAAATATGTACCTTGGCATGTCGGCATGGCAGCTGACCAGCGACCATTCTCTCGGCATGTCGCCTTTGCAGAGCCATTTAGTAACTGCCCCTCTGGACAGTGGAAGGTGCAGGTTGATCCATAGCTAAAAGTTCCCCAGGGGTTGGAACAGTTCGCCACTACTGGTGTGTCCATGTGCAGTTCTGAGCACTTCACGGCTGCAAGAAAAAAAGACAACAGCAGCATGAATGGGAAGCAAATACACAGAAGGAAGGCAAGTGGGATTGTGGTTTGCTTTTAACTTGGCTGGAACTGGCAATAGATGTGGCTGATATGGAAAGTCAGAAAGGACGTTAGTCACATGTAAGAGCCACAGCAGCTCTTCAAATACCATCCCACCAAAGTAGCCATGAAATAGTGCTAGGCAGAGAACAAGGCTGACCCATACTCTACAATGAATTGTTAATGCGAAGCTCTATTCTCCAAAAAGTCTCTTTACAAAACTTGCCCCTCAAAACCACTATTGACTTTGTATCTACGTGTTATTATTGATATGGTGTGGTGAACCAGCCATGTCAGTGTGTCATATCAAAATACTGATTTCACAGACACTAGAAATTTGGAGGAAGAGACCACAGCCCTCTTTAAACTATGTTTTAGGCAACTTCAGATTCTTTTCCGTAAATTGTGGACAGGAAACAAACCACAGAAAATCAGACTTCATTCAAGTGAGTGTTAGAGAACAGTCCTGACATTTGTAAAGCTCAATGCTATGCTTTGTGGGAGTTATCAAGATGAAGGAGATGGAGAACCCCATGCTTGGTGCATAGTGTGGTAGCTCCTTAAGAAACATCACTCAGGGCTGCCATCTTAAATTCTAACCATTGTGAAAACACTGCAGGTTTACACTGCCACATAACTAATCATAACTAATACTTCACAATTTGTTGATCTGGCTTTACATTTGTGTGCTTTTAGCTCTGACACGTGCATGTGTTCTATGCACGTGTCGCCTATGTATAAAGTGGTTTGGGGGGAGGGCAATGCTGAAGTGGCTGCCGCAGATTCTTCTGCCTGGAACTGCTGTGGGCTTCATGGAGGAGTGAGTGCCTGGAGTGGTTGAAGCACTGGGTGGAATTTAAACAGGCAGATGCACACAACGTCCGACTCATCTACAGGCAGGAAGATGGCTTCAGAACTCCCTGCTCCTGCCTAGTTAGTTACCTCTGCACGCTGGAGTCACTGCTGTCCATTGTCCTGAAGTCCTGCATCGGAGCGAGCTGGCTCCTCTGAGTGTAAATCCAGTTTTGCACCCAAAGTAACAAGTGGTGTTTGGAGCAAAGGTTCCCAGATGGTGGCTGCAGGACATTGTCCCCTGTCCAGGAGTGGTGAGAACAGGACAGCGCACCTCTGGGTTAGGAAGTGATGTCACACCTGCCACGAGAAAGACATTTCAAAGTGTTCAGTATGTTCATGGGTTAAGAGAGCGTATCTGAATTAAGACTGTCATGCAATAGCTACCTTCAACTTTTCCTGTAATAAGAGATCTCTAGCAATTTATATACGGCTTGGTGGAGGAGAGCACTTGTTTTAAAAGCAAAAGGACCTCAGTTCAATCCACAGCATCCCCATAAAAGCCAGCGTTGGCAGACAGAGACAAGTAGATCCTGGGGACTTAACAGCCAGACAGCCTAGGCCGAAAGGTGAGCTTTAGGTTCCGTGAGAGACCACGCCTCAGAAAATAAGGAGGGGAGGAACTAACAGAGGAAAACAACTTCTGGCCTTCTCTAACTTCTACATGCACACACAGGGGCTCTCACGCCAGCACATAAATGTGCATGCATACCACACACAAGTAAAGAAATGATTTAGCAAAACAGTATTTTAAAAGTGCCCATGAAAAGCCATTGTCCTGATTATAAAGAAGAAGTGGAGCTAATGTTACTAATCATCTAAAAAAAAAAGGAGGCATTTGGAGAGCTGCTACAGAGATCTAGCACCTCAATAGAAGGCCACATTAGATACAAACAACTGCATATGAATTGTTGGAAGATAGACTATTTTTTGGACCAAGGTCAACACGAAAGATGAGCTAGAAACAATGCCCCTGACTTGGTCATAAACTTGCCATCGATAGAATTATGATACTCGATCTCTCTGCTTCTTGATTTCTTGTTCCAAGCACCCAGGCCCATAACTGCCACCCAGCATCCTCAGCAAGTACAATGTACCACTTTGCTCAATAAAGATCTTCAAAGATAAATAGTCTTAAAAGATGTGAAAGCAAATCTCTTCATAAGAGTCAGTGTGTCTTTTATTTGAGAATAGAAAAATCCTGTAACTTCCTGGAAAGTTTAAAAACCCACAAGTACGTTGACTACACCAACAGTGTAATAAGTACTTGCCACATAAATGAGCTATGTGTCATCAGTGTGGAGAGATTATGTCAGCCAAGTACAGCTTCCCTGGGGAGTATATCATTACCCGTGCAGGTTGGTGGAGGTGAGGACCATCTTCCAGAAACTGTGCATTCCACACTGGTAGATCCCACTAGCTCATAGCCCTTGTTACAGGAGAAGCGGCAGATGGAGCCAATACTGAACTCTCCGTGATCATGAGAACAATCCAGACTGCCTTGATCAGGGGCGAAGATTCCTGGGCACTTGGTGGCTGAAGGATCAAATGAGAAAGTCACGCTTATTAAGATCTTCTGTGTTTCACAGAGTTTATTCATTTAATAGTTGACAAAATAGTCATTGTTTAAGTTCTATGCGCTGCCTCTTGAAGCAGTGTGTCAGCATGTCGGCACAGGTGTTTGCAGTAAGAGGCTATTTGTGGGTGTTTTACGCATCCTTGCAGAAGCATACTAAAACAGTCAAAGAGATGGAGGAAAAGAGAGAAGCGAACCATGGAGGGTACATGCCCGCTGTATTTCAGAATCTGGACATGGATAAGCAGATAACACAGAGTGCTGGAGCTGGAGGTGAACATAAAACCAGGTCTCTGTTTCCTAAGAAGATTAAGCAAGGTATCAGGTGCTGAATTCAGTGGCCAATATGGTCTCTAGAGGAGCAATGAATGGGGAACCATGTTAACCATAAGGAGAGCAATAGTCTGTGTCAGAGAGGTGGCCTATAGGTGGGGACAGGAGGGACACAGCAGCTGGACTTAAGCAATCCAACTCACAGATGGCATTATGGGAATTAGAAGTGCCTCTGTCGTTGGTATGCTCATGGGGAAGATTCCATGGCCTGAAAGTTCCAAGAGGCCCAGGGAACCTGTATTCTTACTATAATGGAAATACTTGTGGAGCCCCCCTCTCCAATGGAAACATCACTGCACAATAAAGAGAGAAGCTAGGAGTCCCACCCGCTGACTATCGCAAGCCCCTGTGGTCCCTTCTAGGGTTCTGGAAAAATATTGCCTGAGAACCTGGGTTCCCAAGGGTTAAATTTCCAAATTAAGTTAGGAAAGTGAAAAGGGATGGCTTCCCTAAAAATAAAAATACAGTGCATTGTGGGTAATGAAGCAAGAACAGACATTAAAATATCTTAAAATTAGGATTCAGAAGATTGACATTACTGAGGACCACATTTTGTTAGAGGTGCTGTCCCTGGGTGGAGTCCAGGCTCACAGGTAGGAGGCAAGTGCTTCCTTCTGCAGAGAAAAAAGGCCCAGGATGGAGTAGAAGGAAGTGGTGTGGGAGATCACAGGCTTAGCAACTGAGCTGGCTACATACATGGTTTAAAAGTTCAATGGGATTTATAAATGGAATTTTTTTTGCCCTTAAAACACAATCTGAACAGTGTAGCTTAGGAACCTGTGACTAAGGTGACAGAGAGTGAGGGATAAAGGGCTGAGCACGGTATACAATGCATAAACTCTGCCCTCACACCGCCTGGGTTCCTTGAGGTTAGAAGTGCACCTTTTCACAGCAAGTGTTGGCATGTACGCCCTTTAGTGCAGTAGTACGTTCTTGGGATCTCAGTGTCCGGATGGATAAGTATTCGAACTGTTTCCGCACAGCTGTAACAGACTCTAAAAGGCATAGTCTGACCACCTGCAGAAGTCACACCTGCAGCCTGTGCCTGGACCCGGGGTTTAGAAGCCCCGCCGCTAGGTGGCAGTGTGGTGTAGCAGTAAAAACACCCTGTAGCCTGTCATTCTGCCCTTCTCTCCATGTGCTTATTGACAGTTACTCTCTTGATGCCCTGTTCTCTTCATCTTTAAGTGGGCAACATCAATTACCTCTTCAGAGGCAGTTTGTGTAGCCCAAATAAGAAAGTGTTTGAAGTGTGGGTCTCCTTATTACTTACCCTGACTGCGCTGAACAATAAATTGGAGCAATAACCCTTCTGAACCCAAACAGGTACTGTAAGTGAACTAATGTGGCGCACTTCTCTTTTAGAACATACTACATGCCTGTAGTTATATGAGAAACGTTGTGCCCACTGGGTGCTTCCAGGAAGTCAAACACAGGTGAGATCTACCCTGATACTGTCAGCAGGGCTGCGCTCTCACGAGTGAGTGTTGCCAGGAACTGATTAGCTTTTGTTCAACAGATACTTGTTACACACTCATTTTGATTCCATTTACTATTGCAGGTGATACAGAGATGAGGGAGGGCCTGAGGAGATGACTCAGTGGGCGAAGTATCTGCCAGGCAAGTGTAAGGTCCCAGGTCAGATCTCTGGGCTCTGTGTAAAACATGGCATGGTTGCACACATCTGTAATCCAAGCACCAAGAGTGTTTACACAGATGTGTTCCTGGAGTTTGCTTGCTAGTCAGTATAGCCAATTGGTGAGTGAGGGCTGGGTTCTGTGAATGACCATGTGTCTAAAAGATAAGGTCAAAAGCAGTAATGGAAGACTCCCAACATCCCAACATCAATGTTTTCTGCAGCCACATGCATACTATTCCTGCATACAAACACACACACACAATACATACTACAGAAACATGCACATTTATTATACAATATGCATGCATGCACACGTTTGCATGCACACACACACACACACACACAATGGAGGATGCACAGTTTCTGCATTTTAAACTCAATTACTTAAAACCCATAAAGAAATAGGAGTAAAATAGGAGGGAACATGAAAGCCAGGGTAGATTAAATGACATCCATCCCCAAATAAGCTACTAGTTCGAGATTTAGTGGAGTTGGCGAGGGTGGATATAGGAGTGATGACTGGAGAGTGTGGTAGAAAAAGAGACAGAGTTTCTCATAAAATAAATGTTCCGTTGCATAGCTGAGTATCACTGTGAATGGCAATGACCTTGGACTATGTCACCTCTGAGCTTGTCTCTTTCTCATATGTAGCACGGAAATGATATAGACTTCCCTTATTACTCTAGAATGGTAATATCATGTTCTGTGATGATGTGGAAACATCGTTAAGACTGAAATGATTTATACTCAGTTTGTTAAAAGGTTATTCAGGGAGAAGGGAATTTTTGATCTAGAGTCTCATGCCTAGATCAGGACGCCGTCATCCAAATCTCTAATAATTCTTCCTTCTATAATGCCATCTGAGACAGGACAAGATAGGACAGATCCATGTGCCTACCTTCACACGTGGGCGGTGTGCCTGTCCAGTGTCCAGATGGAGAACAATCCAATCTTTCTGGCCCAGAAAGATAAAATCCTTCATCACAGATGAACTGGCACATGGATTTGTAAGTGGAACCTCCAAGAGGCTGGATACAGGTCATGGTTCCATTGTGAGGGCCGAGCAAAGGTGGACAGGTGATGTCTACGGTGGCAAGGACAAAGTGGGGGAGGGGAGATCATGTTAGCACTCGGCATTTGGAAATCCATCTTCTCTCTTTCCCACTCTCTTCCTCCCCCTCCCGTGTGTGTGTGTGTGTGCGCTGTTTGTCTGTCTGTCTCTACTTGCTAGTTTAGCATTTGACTAAAGGTGATCATTTTTTGTTTGCATTTTTTGCTCTTTCTCTGTAAGAGGCCGTGGAACTGGTGACAGCCGTAGTTTCTTACAGTTGACTGTCATTCTGAGATCTCACCCACACGGGGTTTCCGAGGAAATTCTACAAGGGACTCAGTGCCTTGAGGTTCATTTTGGAGGCCCCAGAACCCAGAAAGTTGCTGCCTTGCTATCTTCTTGAGAAACAAACCTAATGTGTTTCCAACAAACAATGTCAGGAACTCAGAGGTGGAAAATGGGGCAAATTTCTTTCTTCCTCTCCCCAGCGGTGGGTAGAGAGAATCTGGGCCTATACCGCAGCTTGTGCCATGCATGGTGACCCTTTCTACCTTAGCTGCTTCATTTCCAGTCTACGAAAAGCTAACTCTGGCCTCATAGCTACTCTTAGCTGTACAGCCAGTCTCCTGAGTCACACAAGAGGAAATATGAAAGGGGATAAAGGAGGCAATGCATTTTATCAGCTGTCTGCAAGTGCCAGCCTCCACCTCTTCCCAGAAGCCATCTCAGCCTACAGGACCAGACATAACTGATCCCAGCTTATTTTCCAGTAAAAGTTACATCAGGTCTCACAGTTCTTTGACCCCATATTTAAACTCAAGTGTGAGGTTCTGGGAGACTAGCTTGGGCTAGTGTGTGACTTTGGGAAAATTGCTTAACCTCTCTGAATTTCAATATTTAAAAAATGTCTTAGCCAAACCAAGAGTGAATACAACCCACAGAGCAAGGAAGCCCAAGGACTGACCCTCAGAAGAGAAGACTGAGAGTCAGCATGGGCTCAGGGACTTCTTTACTGCCGGGCTTGGCTGCTCACTGTGTGGTTTTAAATCAGAGAAAGTGCTACAGCTGTCCCAGGCCAGCTCTCTCTTGCTCAGCTAACTCAGCAGCGTGAGGTTTTAAGGTGTCGCCTGTACCTTTGTTTCTGACTCCCCCAGCAATACTTTTCTCAATCTAATCAATTTCTACAGAGACCAGGATACTGTCTGCCACTTGCAAAGTCTTCCTGAGTTCAGTATATCGGAGGGGGGAGGGCGGGGTGGTCCGGGATGGAGGGCTATGATCTGGAAAGGCAAAGGGGAAAGGGGTGTGGGTCCTTGGTTTGGAGGAGTCATTTCCAGCTCTCCTGTGACTTTGCAAGGGTGAGCGTGGAGGGCTGTGGGGACAGTGACAAGGGAAATTATCTGATGGCACGCTCTCCCTCGGAAGTGCCGCAATAGCTTGTGGATTCCTGCCTCGACCACATGTGGGTATTTCACTCGCTGTGCACCCAGCCAGAAGAGGAGAAAGTTCCTCCAGAGTAAACAAAGGGCTGAAAGCAGAAGGGGACTGGAAGGTCACCGGAAGCTGGGGTAGAAGCAAGCTCCTGGCCGTGAACACCCATAGGCAGGACTGTGGGGCAATGCAAGACCTGGCTTTCCTGGAAGGGACTGGTCACTCTGATAAGCCTGCTCAGGAATTCTGAGCTCTTCTTCAAAGTCATGTGGACGGCAGTGTAGTGAGGATGAGAGCTGAGGGGGCAAGCTCACAGCCTCATTCTGCTCTCTCCAGACTCAGTTCCTCACTCCCAACCCAACTCCAGCTTGCTGTAGGTTCTGATGCCTGGCATGAAGGAATCCTATCATGCTGTTAATTAATTCATTTAGTTATTCATACATGCATTATTAAATTTAAAATGGTGTGTGGGTGTGCATGTGCGTGTGTGTGTACACTTCTGTGACCTGAATAACAAGTGGTTTCTTCTTCATGAAAAATATGACCTGCTTGCTTTTACTTAGCTATTAAAGGCCTATACAAAATTGAAGGCATGACAAATAATACAGAAATATTTCATATTATATATATGAAGGATATTATTAAAATTTAGTATATACAATAAAAATACTATTACAAAGGAAAAATGGATGAGAGAATACAGGAAGAATGTTAGCAATATTTATTTATTTTAGGGGACTGATTCTTAAGAGGCTATTTTTATTTTTCTGTTTTCTTATTGTATTTCTATTTGTAGATTTTCTAAATAAAAATCTTGTGTTAAAATTGTTTGTCATAAATCAGTCTAAAACCAATAGATACACTGAAAGAAAAAGAAATGGGAAAATTTGAAGATTACACATCTTCAATTCATAAAGTTAGGCGATTAGACCAGCTCCAGTTCACACAGGATGTTATGGTGCTCACAGGACACTGGCTTTTTAACACCAAGTCTAACAGAGATATATGGTCTTAATAAATCTGCACATTGCTTTCTTCTGAGGATGCTCTAATCTCCATAGTTCATGGCTTGTGTTCTTCCTTTTCCCTGTCTTCCCTGCTCCATCCTAAGTATTTTCTCCACTCTTATATAGATCTCAGCGAATGCTTGCAACTAGGTTCTGTAATTCTACCTCCCTCGTTCCAGCGGGACATGCCATGGTCCCGAAGAAGAAGAAAGCACTGGGTCAGCCTTGGAATAAACACTCAAACTAAGTTCTCTTTTCCTTCTCTTTCTGGGTACTATACTTAGTGAGTACCGCACATGATAGGAGCCTGTTAGTCCTGATGTAGATTCTGATAAGGACAAAGCAAATGGATGCATTGCTGCTATCCATTGGCAAATATCCTGACACTCGCAGTATCCACTTAGCTTCCGATGACATTTGCATTTGGGGTTCTCGGGACAGAGGATGAAGGGGTTAGCGACAGTACTCACTCATTTTTCATCTAATTTCAAGGTAGACCCTACACAGTCCCTGTCATGGACATAGCCTTTAAGAACATTGCTTCCAACTTACTTCCAAGAAAATGGGGAGAATGCATGCTTACCTTGGCATTCTGGAGGAACCCCACTCCACTGTCCAGTAGCCAAGCAGCTGATTGCACTTGCTCCCACCAAGAGTGAGCCTTCATCACAGGAAAAGCTGCAGACTGACTGGTACTTCAGGGCACCAAAGGGGTCTGAGCAGGTCACCTGAGCTTTTCTCGGAATTGAAAATTCCCGACACTGCAATGCTAAGGGGTGAGGAAGGCAGGGAGTAAGGAAGCTGTTACACATAAGTGTTGTTGACTTTGACCCATCAGCCCTTTTTAGTGAAAGAATAAGCACTTGTGAGTTGAGGTTGTTTTACTTGGAAGATAAAGAAAAACGTTGTAATTAATGTCAATGATACTTGATGGATTTTACAAGGAAGAAATGTTTGAACAAGTGTTGGCTGAACCAGTGCTAACTGAACCAGTATTAACTGAGCCAGTGTAGAACAGTTTGGTAATACACGCCAATCAATCTAAAGTTATCATACCTTTGGATTCAAGAATCTCTGAGGAGTATAGATTCTTGAGATTTATACCAAAATCAACTTAGTGATCTTTGTCAAGACATTGTAAGAATTTTTTTTTTTTAAAAAAAAGCATAAATGGGCCATAAATTTCAGGGGGGAAGAAGTAAATTGTGGATTCATGAAAGGAATGTTCATGGTTCTTGAATTTCATGTGTTTTTACTTGCAAAATACAGTGGAGGTGTGTCTATGTATAATGTTAAATGGAAAAGCAAAATAAAAATGATCATGATTAAAGTGTGGTCTTTTGTAAAACAATTTTAGTTAGCATACAAAATGATGGGTTTCACTATGACATTTTATATACACATGCACACGCACATATATAATTGTACCTTACTCGTTTTATCCCCATTGTCTTAGCTGCTCCTTCTCACTGCCTCTCACTACACTATTATCTGCAAATATACGATAGTCCTATATGGAGAGAAATCACTTATTTCATTTTTATCACCTCTGAAATACGAATAATAGTTTTCACTGCCTGTTGGCATTAGACTATCTGAGATCACAGGAAATGCTCGGTAAATCCTGGCTACCAGCCACAGTAGCAGCCACAGAGGCACTGGCAACACCAGAGCCATCCTCAAGGCTGTGTGAGGACAATAAAAGGAGTGATAGAGGCTCCAATTCCAGACGCTCAAGAAAATATCCAACCATCTGCTCGGGATCATTTGACATTTACTTGCCCCGGTACAAGGTGGCTTGAACAATCCCTTGTGATCCTTTTAAAAGAGTCACGGGGCTTAGCATGTCTGTGTCTCCTGGACAATAGACAACAGCACGTGTAACCGCCTCCCTGTTTTACCACCGTGAGGCACCTTTGTTCCTTCACTGCCTGCTTTTCTCTCCACTGTTTTCATCGCGCTCAGTACATGGACCATAAAATCTGCCATGTGCCACTTAGCTGACTGAAGTGTCTGTGTCATCTGCGTTTGTACTGTCCTAGAGTCTTCATCACCTCTCTTCCCCAGGGCTCTTTGCATGACCCCAAGCTGAATTCCAGGCACACTAACAGTAATTCCTCTTTCCCTCTCCCTTACCATCCTACAGTCTGTCCCTGTGATTATATATATATATATATATATATATATATATATATATATATGACCATATAGTACTTGAATTTTGGAGGGTGACTCATTGTCTTTAAGATCTATCCATATTGGAGCACGTTGGGATTCCCTTTCTAAAGCTGAATAGTATTCTGGAATACGTGAATATCAGATTTTGTTTATCCACCCCACCCACTGATGCTCACTTGCTTCCACAGTTTACTGTTTGAATAGAGCCACTGTGAACCTCAGTATACACAGATTCCTTTAAGTCCCATTTGCCAATCAGGGTATACGCAGGCCCAGGGACTGACACAGCCTGCTGAAGAGTACCAGTCAATGGTGACATAAGATGCTGTCACGCACTTCTGCATCTTGGTTTTGCACAGATACCCTTTGTAAAATGAGGCAGTCCCAGTGACCATTCTGTGACTTAGTCTTTATT
Source organism: Alexandromys fortis (assembly GCF_014885135.2). Taxonomy (NCBI): domain Eukaryota; kingdom Metazoa; phylum Chordata; class Mammalia; order Rodentia; family Cricetidae; genus Alexandromys; species Alexandromys fortis. The sequence goes on along the minus strand of NW_026067981.1, from coordinate 2,549,834 downwards.
TTAGAGCAAAACACTGAGAACATGAAATCCTAAAAGAGAGCCATTTTGTCAAATAGGACCACAGACTTGGGATTTATAAGGTAACTGTTTCATTCTGTCTTTCTTTGTGTTTATAAAGTTGACAGCTGTGTTGGTGGCTTTAGAACACATCGACTCACAACTGTTGTTGACACAAGTAGGAAAAGCTGGTATTAGTGCCCCTTTTAGCAGAAGTCACAGAACTCAGAAAGACCCAAAGCATGCTGACAAAAAAAATGATGGACTTGGACTAGCTGCCTGTTCGTTCCTCTTCCACCATCTCACATTGTTCCTTACACATCCCTTCCTCGGTGCTGGTCTCCTCAGTCCTCTCCAAACATGTGAACCAAAGCTACTCTCGCCTTGACTATGCTGTCATGAACAGGGCTTAGACCTCGCCTTGCCCAGGAGTTTGATCTCTGGTAGCAAACACAAAGAGTCCAGCCCATCTCAGGTTCTCTGTCAATGTCCAACAGACAGGCGAATGGTGGTATTGAGTGCCCATCGCTCCTGAGAGGCACAGTGGAATGATTCAATGTCACATTACCTTCACAGACTGGAGCCGGGGCTGTCCACTGTCCCATGTCAGCACAGCGGATGACATCACTTCCCCTCAGCTCGAAGCCCTCCGCACAAGTGAAAGTACAGCTGCTGTTGTACGCAGATGCCCCTGCGGATGGGGAGCAATCCATGTTTCCATGGACGGGGCTCTCCGGAGGTTCACACGCGATGGCTGAAGGAAGAATGCCAGATACGAGGGCTTTGTAGAGTCTACTGAGAGAGGCTGCTGCTTTCCTGCCCAAATTACCTACATATTCAAAACCCTCAACTCTGTTTGTCCAAAAGGAAAGCTAGCCTTCCTGTGTTCCTCTTTGGCTGGCTCACCCTTCAGATCTCAGTTTTGACATTATTCTCCTTCAGAAGGCTTCCTTCCCAACCTGAGGGGGAGGGATTCCTTGTATGGTTCCTCAGACCTTGCCCTGCATTGTTTATGCAGGATTGTCATTCTTCCCTCTTACTCCACAGTCTCCTTGATGCTGGGGTAGTCATTCAGAAATGCATCCTGGAGCCCTAAACTCTCTTTGATAAATTCAGGGTGCTCTCTCAATGTTTATCAGATTATAAAGAACAGATACGGGAAACGTAGGCTCATGAGGAAGCAGATGGCATAGTGTAGCTACTGAGGATGCTCTGATCCAGTGCTGGATGATGATTCCAAGTGACCCGTGTCCTAGAACACAGGATGTCATCCGAATCACATTGTTTGCCAAGGGAGTGCAGCTCAAAGTGAGTTCCTGCACACGGTTATACTCTGAATGACCCCAGTTCTCATAAGGACCAGTTTCCTCAAATCCTTCTGTGGAGACGGTATGCCTCTAGATACGTCTGCAGATCTGAGAACACAGAGAACACCCTTTCACCCTCACCTCTGGTTTTTACAGAACCAGAGAATGTAAGGACCAAATGTCCTCTAGTGCTCTTCTTCTACTGTATAATCAAGAAGAAATGGGAATCAGAAATGTCATATAATCTCCCTAAAGTCTATGTGTTGAGGTGTATGCCTGCCTCCCTGTGTGTGTGTGTGTGTGTGTGTGTGTGCATGTGCACGAGCATGCTCACACATGCTTGCATGCACACATGACTGCCCATGTGTGCTGGTGTAGAGGCCACAGGTTGGTGTCAGGTGTCTGTCTCTATCACTCTCCACTTTATTTCTGAGATTCTTATTGAGCCTGGGGTTTGCTGCTGCAGCCAGACTGACTGGTCAGCAAACCCAAGGTATCTTTTGGTCTGTAGGTCCCCAGTCCAAATGCTGAGGTTATAGGCACATGTCACCACCCTTGGCTTTGTGCTGATTCTGAGAAGCCAAATTCATGTATTCAGGTTTACAGCAAGTGCTTTACCCCTTGAACCGGTGCCTTAGCCCCTCCCAGAAGTCTCACAGCTCACTACTGGAGCTGGGCTTGTCATCCAGATCCGGGAGTTTACTAACCCAACCTTCAATCTCCTAGTTTCCCTCCCCCGTCTCCACCCCATAAGCTGAAGGAATGAAGCAACTGCACACGGCTCAGTCTTCGTGTATTATGTAATCACCCGGGTTTGCATCAGAGCTGTTCTTTGATGCAGGTTCCTTCATTCCTTTGCAGAGTCCATCTCCAGAGATTTTGAGCCCTAATGTCTCATTATCCCATAGCTACTGTTTTAACTTCTCAAGTGTAGGATATTGCCCTGCAGATTCACATGCCAGTGGGACAGGAAGGGGATGTGGTTGAAATAGGCAGAGGCTGAAGTGAGCAAGTGCCCAAGTCTCTCCTTTGTATTTTATCCTTGCCATTTCTTCTCTTTCCTCTGTCTTTTCTTTATTTTAATTTATGTTTTAGAGAGAGTGTTATTATACAGCTCAAGCTTGCCTCCAACTCACTGCGCCATCCAGGTTAACATTTAATTTGCAGAAGCCCTACTGTCTGAGGCTCTCAAGTGCTGAGACTACAGACATCTGACACCACATCCTGCTTACACATGCTACTTCACTGTGTGCCTTCATATGCGTAATTCTCACAATGCACCCAGCGATTCTCAGCCTCATTTCACAGATGAGAAATCTCCAAGCTCCCGAGGCTGAGCAAGTATGATCCTAGAGGAGGCTGTCTTTGTCCTTAAGAGCCCTTAGTCATGCCTACCATGGCATGACTCCATCTAGGTTATATCGAGAGCTGATAAAATTAATCTTACCTTCACAGGTTGGCAATGGTTCAGTCCACTGGCCAGACCCAGTGCAATGGAGTGTGTCCGAACCCTTCACTTGATATCCAGGATGGCACTCAAATTTACAGCTGGAGCCATAGGCAAAGGCAGCAAGTGGGTGCATGCAGTCCATGTCTCCGTGGACAGGGCTTTCCAGGCTCTGGCACTGCACAGCTTAACAGAAAAACCAAATGATAATGAGAAGGGAAAATACCCAGCAGGGAGGGAAACCACAACCCCAGAGAACAGTATAGATCTGCCTGTGGAAACACAGATGGAGCTGGGAAGATGTGGGGACCAGGATGCTCTAACCAACCTGACAAGGAGTATCAATCCTCAGAGTGACCTGAACGTCTGAACAGAGTCCTCCGAGCTTTGACCTTAACATTCTTTATGCTTTGTGTGTTTCAAGTCTGATCCTGAAGGCCCATACATTGATGTATTTGCCCTCTTGCATATGAAACACACGAACACTACCAATACCATTCTGAAACTACTTGTGGTATATGAGTTGGGGAAAGAGTAGATTTTTCTATTTTCGTTATAGCAAAATCAGTCCTTTGTTTTTCCACAGACTGATACTGCTTTCCCATCCCAGATTCAAACCATTCAGCTCAGTAGCTGAAGGAAGGGAAATTAAAAATTGACAATTCAGAATGGCCTCTCCACAAGATGACCAGCTTCATCTACGCCCCAGCTAAGATGGAGTGGAATGGATATTATATATCTCAGTGACATTTGCCCTTACATTCTGGGACTGGAGCTTGTCCCACCCCTAGGTGCCCCATCGCTCCATCTTTGGCCAACTCAAGCGAGTCCTTCTTTGTACCAAAGCTCCAGCTTCAGTACTGACGGGTGATCCTGTAGGCCAGATGCTGGCCACACTTCCTCCTTCAGCACTGTTCAGGGCTGAGCACTAGGAGGCCAAGAGTGAGCACAGAGGCGTGGCGTTCATGCTGGGACGAGTCCCATCTGCGTTTTGGAAGCTCTGGGATTCTGTGGCATTCATACTTCCCAAAGTGGCGGGCAAGGTCATTCTTAGTTGGTTAAGTGGAGTTCAATGACTGTTCAGAGATCCAAAGAGCCATGTTTTTTTGCTTAAGAAGCAATGATATACGCTCAATCCCAAGTGCTCATCATTGTTCAAAGTTCACTCTACAAGGAACAAAAGGGAAGGAGTTCCTTCCCAATGCTTTTGCCAGCAAATAATAAAAAAAAAAAAGCTACCACCTCTATGTAGGAAGAGATGCTCCACAAAAATGAAAATAGGGTTAACCTGATTGACTAATAATTGTGGTAACTAGACTTTCCAGCTAATTTAGATCCTTATTGTCTTCTCAAGTTTTTATTTTTTTAATTTTCATTTACTTTAAAATATTTTCTGTGTATGGGTATTTTGCCTTCATGTATGTCAGTATACTACATGTTTGCTTGGTTTCTGCCGAGGCCAAAAGAACCCTTGGAACTGAGTTACAGGTAGCTATCAACCATCATGTGTATGGAGGGAACTGAACCTGGATCCTCTGGAAGAGCAACCAGCGCTCTTAACCACGGAGCCATCTTTTCAGTCCCGATTTTGCAATGTCTTAAGGGAACGAGCATTGCCCGTGGATGTAGTCCCCCAGACTCCAATCACTAGTGAGGATGGAAAAAATAAGGTCTGCCTACCTTTACACTGCGGGGGTTTATTTGTCCAGATTCCAGAAGCCAAACATTCTAGCTTTCTGGGTCCATCCAATTCGTACCCTTCCACACAGCGGAAATCACACTGTGAGCTGAAAGCGAAGTCTCCCCGAGGGTGGCTGCAGTTCACGAGCGCGTGTTGAGGAAGGTCAAACTTCCCACACTCTTGGACTGTGGGGGACAAAAATGCTGATTTTTTTTCCCATTGTAGACTTAAAAGCTCTGCTACCCACAGTGAGTTGCAGCTTTCTTTATTCTCCCTCCTTAGACTCCTAACCCAAGCCCTCCGTCTTAACCGGGTTCCTTAGCGTTGCCAGCATCTTAGACAATAATCACCTTTCTGGACAGCTCAATTCACTCACTGCCTTTTTTATTTCAAAGAGGTAAAATTAAACATTAAGGCTCTCATTTTATCTTCCTGTCTTCGTATTTTTCTTTTATTCTTTGAAATATTATGAGTGAATGGTCTCTCCAAAAATAAAGTGATTTTTCTCCCGGGTGTTTTGAGGTAACTGTGTGGAGCGGGCAGACAGACAGCAGAGGGGATTTCCCACTCGCCCTTATTGTCTGGAGAGGCTCCGTCCTCTCTAGACATCCAGTTACTTCCTGGCATCATCTCTCACATAAGAGCAGTTGCCAAAGCAACACCACCCCCAAGCGCCAGCCTCACCGTATTCGCACTCTGGCCCATAGAAGCCGGGGTAGCAGGAGCAGGTGTAGTTCCCGATGGTCTCAATACACTCCCCTTGCTTGTTGCAGGACATGTCCTGGCAGGAGGCTGCGTAGATACAAGAGAGGTCAGAGTCACAGGGCTGTGACTCCACCCTTTCGGGAGCCACGTAGAGGGCCGCCCTACGCCCGGTGAAAGGCATTGCCACAATAGGAGCTACAGAAGGGCCTGGCTGATATAGTGCTGATATAGTGCCCTGAGGACTAAAAGTGACAACACTAAATAAACCATTGACATATACAGAACTACACAAAGTGATCGTGTGCTTGCCATTCAGTCCTACTGGGTATTCGCCTCAAACTTCCTCTCAATCTGGACCTTCTTACGCTAATGCATGAGGGTACGGAAAAGTGCTAGACCGCAGGGTTTCCCGTCCTAACTTCACCATAGGAGTATTGCAACGCTCCTATTGGGTGACACATTTAGTATTTCCAAAAGATGACAAGTGCCCAGGGGAGGCCTCACCTGTGTAGCACAGGGCCCGCTTGCGTTTGGAGCAGGGCTCATCATTCCACTTGCCAGGGGCCGAGTTTCTCTTGATGTAGATCTCCACGCAGTCCTGGTTGTTCCTCTTGTTGTTGGGCTCGTTGTCGGCCCAGTTCTCAGCCTCCTTTGTGAGAGTCTTATTGGTTCCCACCCAGGTCCACTTATTATTGATCTTTCGAATCCCAATCCAGTAGTAAGAGTTGAAGTACGGGATGACATCATTGAGGTGCGCGATTTCATTCTTGTTCTGGATGGCCACTAAGTCTGTGAAGTGCCTCTGGCAGAATGCCCGAGAGTAATTCCACGGGTACGCCTTTATGCTGTAGTTATAGGTCCACGCTGCCACTTCCTTCTGATTTACAAACTCTGGGGGGATGGGGTGGGAAATAAACATTCGTTAGTATCCCTCACTGATGGAGCCTGATTCTAAGCTTATTTCTGAGAGGAAGATGAATGTCGCCAGGAGAAAGATGCCAAGAACAAGGCTGTTTTCTGCCTGGTGTTATTTAAGGGAAAAGGAGCGTTCTATTTTCCACTTAAAAGTGGAAAATATGAGGGCAGAAAAAAACGCGCCATCTTCTAAAAGATTTTGGATGTTTAAAGATTGGTGATCCCAAGATAGCAGAGACAGGGGGGAGCTTAGCGCTCAGCCAGTCTACTCTTGCTTCATCAGTTAAAAAGATGGGTACAGGGCTTGTCCACGCTCACGTTAGGCAGCACATGAACATGTGACGGAAATGATCTGGAGCCTCCCACTGCTCAGTCTCGGTGCCCACCGTGCTTACTTTTTTCTTTACAGAACACCTGTTTTGTTTTGTTGAGTCAGGATCTTACAGCATAGCTCAGGCTGGCCTGGAACTCCTCCTCAGCCTCCCAAGTACCGGGATCACAAGCATGCACCGCCATGCCTGGCTATTCCTTTGCCTTCCCTTGTAGCTGTCCTATTATGTTGGCTAAGCTCCCCTCTTCTGTTTCCCTTGGTAGATTCAGGTACACTTCGCCCTTCTTCCTCCAGGCTCCCACTTCTCTTCTAGCCCCATGTTGTAAGACCTGTTTCTGTGATGTGACCCATACCCACCAATGTGAGTCTGGTTGGTTGTGGGCCCCCTTTTAGCCCCAGATTCTCATCATGAATCACAGTGGTTGACATTTACTGATAATGCAGTAAGTAGATGTCCGCTGAATTCGTGAACTGCTGTAGGGCTAGGAAACATCTCCCTTTTGCAGCCACACACTTTACTTCTCTTAGCTGTTTCTCCCTGATAAATTACCTCTTCCAAATCTATTTACTCATGCATTAAAACGGACCTTTCCTTGTAAGTGTTTATGATATAAAAACAAAATAAATAAAGTATGTCCCCTTTGATACAGGGTTGTTATTGGAGCCCTTGGGAACTCATGGGGGCAGAAGAGGCCAGTTCCCCAGAAGAGGTGGACAATGCCAGCAATCAGACCTGGAAACGACTCCCTTCCTGTTTATAAAATTCTGTTTCTATTTGACCCATGAGATTTGCCATATTTCAACTTTCTTCACTAGCGCCTCGGTGGTGGTGTTTTGCCTGTAGGCTTTACTCTGGAGGCAGGCAAGCATGGTGGTACACACTTGTAACCTCAACCTTCCTTACAGAACTGGGAGGCTGAGGCAGAGGGATCACAAGCTTGAGGCCAACCTGGTTTACATAGTAAGAGAGGAGATTTATTTTGATGCAGCTAGGATTGCACTGTTGTTTCCAGCAATGAAAGGCAGTGATTAACGTAATAATATTATATACTAAACCGTTTACTTTGACTTTGAAGAAATTCACTTTTATTTTTTTAAAAGGACTTATTTTTTGTTTGTGTGTGTGTGTGTGTGTGTGTGTGCTCATGTGGGTTTATGTGCACCACTTGTGTATAGGCATTGTCTGAGTCAGGAGAATGTCAGGTCCCCAAAAACTGGGTTACAGGAAGCTGTAAGCCCCTTGACATGGGGGCTGGAAACTAAACCTGGGTCCCCTGGAAAAACAGCAGGTGACCTTAACTGTTGAGTCATCTCTCCGCCCCCAAAATTATGTTTAAAGAAACTGAAATAATGCTGTGAATCACTGAGAATATTGTGGCCTGTGCCTGTCCTGTCTAGGTGATGCTGATCCATCCAGCAACCCTGTGGTTCAGTGTGATAATGTCTGCTGTGTATTTCTTTCAGGCCCCTGGGTGTGAATGGTTTCCCATGCCTCACAGCAGGCTACCATCCCAAACTACTCCCATTTGACCCTGGGATCACTCCTAAATAGTCAGGTCAGGTGAAGGTTCACCTAGTATTTACCAGAGATCAAAGCAATGAACCAGATAAGCTGAGCAGCTCCGAGGACTGCACTCTGGAGTCTTGGCTTCCAGGAAGCTTTTAGGCAGCCGGCCTGAAACAAAACAGAAAACTTTCTTTTAGTATCTACAAACAACCAATGAGACTGTAGAAATTGGGCTGAGAATCATTGGGATAATTCTTATCTCCAGCAGGAAGGTGTTGTGGACCTTCCCCTTCCTTCTACTTTTTCAACACTCTCCCGACCCACCATAACGAGGCTGTGAAGGGCATATCAAATCTATTGGCCTTTAGAGATGACTTCAGACAGGTAAGTTCTAGAAATGCTCATCTTGTCCAAGTTATTATTACACACAGCAATACTGAACTTGTAACATCTAAATGGTATCTTGCAAATGAAAATTGCTGACTTAGACGCAGAAGCTGTCTACTTGGCATTTTTACATTCATAAACCCCTAACATTTCAAACTCACAGAGCATTGCCTTTGAGGATGTGGAGTATGAGGCATGTCCAAGCTGAGCAGGGTACCAATATGCCTCCAAAGCTGCCCTAATGTTACGACCAACGCGAAAACAATGGTTTTGTATTTAAACGCAGGATTTCTACTCCTTCAGAGAAATAGCTAACTAAAATGACTGTAGAGAAATTCTGAATTGCCCAGACTGTATCGCTACCATACACAGTACGGGATGCAGGACACAGTGTGGGACAGCATATGTCTGAAGGGGCAGATGCCCTGCTGGCCACAGGCTCCAGATAGCAAGACATGCACAACTCAAACCAAAGCAAGTCTCCCAGACAGTGGTGGGTGACTTGGCCAGCTTGGCACTGTCTACCCTGGAGTCTCCGAATTCTGGCTTTTACGGGTAGGTAGAGCGTCCTCACATGCCAGCACACTAGTCAACTGATGACCTCTGCAGAGTCATCTCTCCAATGGTACTATATTCATCACAGTTTAATTGTGTTCTAAAAATAATTGCCATGTAGGTGACATTTTTTTTAAAAAATTAACTTGCAGAAACTTATGGTTCCAGATAATTAAAGATGTTTTAGTTTTTATTTATATTTTTATAAATAAGAAGGAAAGACATTGTGTTTAAAATTATATTATCTTAAGATTCTGTAGAGGAAGTAAAATGGGGGTCAGTAGCTAAGGAGACAAAAAGAATAGTAGAAATGTCCATGTTATCTCATGTTTCTTGGGTTTGTATCACTCCAGCTTTTAATACCTTTGCTGAACTTTAAGACAGAATACAGCAGCTTTTTAAAGAGCCATGTTTATAATATGTTGGAAATCTAAACTTAATTTCAAAATTTGTGAAGAAAATCTTTAACTCTCCACTTTAAAAGGAGGGGAGGTGATGCAGTTTTTCAAAGGTTTGGAGATACCAAAGAAAAGTTCTTACTGATGAACACAGCAATGTAGCCCGATGCAGGGACTCAGTATTGGCTTTGACCCTTGGCTGGGTTCCACCCTGAGGAACATGACAGGTTTAAATCCATTGCATTTCCACCTGGGCCCCTGTGACTTGTCCCACTAATGGTATGTCTAGGCATTTTAGATGCTGGGGTCTCCCTAAAGGAGGCATGAGGAGAGTGAGCTGATGCAGTTTCTAACTTTGTTTTTTAAAAAATCACTGTGTCCAAATCTACTCATTGTTTTCTGTATTAACTTTTTTCAGCTTTAAAATAAGCTTTTGTTTAAATACAACCCTCAATAGAGGTACTCCCCATTCTGAGTTGTCGTTTATTTGTACAAACTTTAAAACAAGATTTTATTTAAATTTCCCCAACTATTTTACCAGTTGTGTGTGTATGTAAACGTCTGTGTGTGTGTGTGTGTGTGTGTGTGTGTGTGAGAGAGAGAGAGAGAGAGAGAGAGAGAGAGAGAGAGAGAGAGAGAGAGGAAAGTGGTTTGAGGAAACGTAAGGTATTAGAAAATTGTGATGCTCTGATGAAATCCTGACATCATCAAAGGAGGACACAAACGTCTGTGCACCCTGTTTCATCTTGACACTTCTGTTCTTCAAGATCATCAAATACCAGGACTCGTCTTCCTGAGCTATTTCAGTCCCATAGGAGATGCAAGGGTCCCTGCCGAGTCAATTCTGCATTTCCCTCGCATTCCACAATAGGTGTTCTGGTCTACTAAGGGAAGATGATCACATCCCATCACCGAGTATAAGTGATTTTTCCAAAGTTGGCTAGCTAAGTGCACAGCAGGTCAACATACTAATTCTTAGTCTTACAAAGCTCATGAACCGTGGAAATGGTGAAGAAAATGTTTATCTGTAGCAATTAGACTCCTTCTAAAAGGCTCATGAATCCAGTAATTCATTTGTACTAATTCTCATGTAGTTGAAGTTAACTTTAAACTTGCCATGTAGCCAGTTCCTCAGCCTCCTGCCTCTACCTCCCATGTGCTGGAATTAAGCCACCATGATCAGAGAATCTCTTCACTCTGATCATACTTAATAGACCCCCAAATCAAACCCCTGTGTCAATAGTAAGGTTGCCTGTTGACCTAGTGGTAGCTGACAGGACTTTTTGTGTGGGTATGAAGCGTGGTTGTATTCAAAAGCTTTACTTAGTAATCAATTTTCCTCAGAAATGTCTTTTTGGGTGGTGGTAGCCTTTTATACCTGCTCTTGCTCTACAAGACAGCTTTAGGGCGCAAAGGGACCTCGGACGCTGAAGAGTTAAGGACCCTGTGTATCTGACCAACCAAGAAGTGTTGTAACAAGAGGAAATGCCTCTCTAGGTAAAGCAGCCATGTGCTCTGCTAATCTTTAAGGCTGTCTGGCAGACTGCTTCAAACTGTAAGTGTCTAAAAAGAGTCTGAGCCTGACTGGGTCATTAGAATAACATCCTGTGACTGCCCAAACCTTGTGTAAGCACCCTGGTTATGGGCAGTGCTACTTAGAGCTGGGGCAGAGTCAAGGAGAGAGCAGAAAGTGTGAGAATCTTGGCCTCTTAGCCTCCCGTTTGTATGAAGAGGGACCAACATACAGGGGTCCCATGGCCACAGAGAGGAGATCACAGTGCAGCAGTTCAGAAGCAGAGGTGGTACCCCTTTTTGACCTTTGTCTGCCCGTCCATATCCTCTTGGCTCTCTCTGCTTCCTCTGCAGCTACTAGTTCGCAACTCCCCTGCCTCCTCTTTGTTTTCCAGCCCACAGCTTCCACCTTCTTATCAAACTGCTCTCTTGAACTTTATCATGAACTTGCACATCACCCAACTAAATGGCAGCTTTCCGCCTCTATCTTACTTGAACTCTGTGCACCAGCATTTGCTGTAGGCAATTCATTTTGCTTAATGTGATGTTTCTCTAATGTCTTGAGAACTTTTTCTGAGTGTTCCTTTGGATCTGCCCCAACGTTTTGTCCTTAGTGTGCTCCTGCTTCCATGGTTCTATTCCTCTCTTCTAGGCCTTACCATCATCTATTTGTAAAAGTCCCCAAATCAGCATCTCCATTTCTGGTGTCGCTCGAGAGCATAAGGCTCCCAACATGAATACTGAGCAGACACAAGACCATGCAGGTTGTCAGGTCCCAAAGAAACTATGGCAACATTGGAAACAGCTGGCTAACTGTGGTGCCTATGAGCAGACCCATGGGTCATCTCAGCTCTTCACACCATGTGGAAATGTGATAATTAGTAAATACATGATAATCATAATCTGATACCTCTGATACAATATGCTATACTAGAGACTGTCTGAGGTAAAAAAAAATTACAGATCTGAAAAACAATATTCTTGCCATTTACTCCACTCACTAAAGTAACAGATTTATTGAGTGACATATCTAGGAACCCAATGTTCAACATGACCACTGTAGGGAATAAAAATATACTACCTATACATTCCTGTTAAATATGATTTAGCTATTCTTTTCCACAAAAACAAAATTAAAAATAAGCAATGAAAACCACTTGGCTACCTGTATGTATCCTGTTACATTATACTGTATATTTAAATATCCACAATAAAGCATATTTTTAAAAAATGAATGATGGGTTTATAGATATACAAATGAATGATGAAATCTGAAATAAACAAAATGAACCAATATAAATAAAATAATAATTATAAGAAAGTGACTGGAAATAGGGCAGAGGTCTGCTAAATAAGGCAACCTCCAAAAAGCACCCCCCCCCCCGACACTTTCCCTCACTCTACTTGATGTGAGAGAAACAAGAGCAGGATTGCTCTCTCTCCTACAGCTCCAGTAGGGGATCAGGTAAGCCCAACAGACTCTCTAAACTCCATACAAACAGGATGTAGGAATGAGGGGAGGGGATGTGGGGAGCTGGAGGGATGTCCAAAGGTGGTATGCCTCAGGAAGCCTAGAGGACATGACATAGCAACTACTCTTTAAAAGAAAATTAAGTTTCGACGTAATGTTCTGGTGCGGTCTGACTCTGAAGGGCTCTGGCACACAACCAATGCAGGTTCTTATACCCGGCAGTAGCATTGACCCGAGCTCCTCTGCCTACATCTCCATGGCAACCTGCACTCCTCCACCAGTTAGGAGCAGGGAGGGAGGACCAACAATCTTTCCCTTGTCTGAACCCTTTTACAGCAACCTGTTGAGGAAGCCTGATGACTTTACCGTGTGGCAAGAATCCTGTACACTTGCCAAATTGTCGCTTGGATTGTCACAGACTGGCTGGCATGCCATTGTTTCTTTTCCGGGCCTCAGAAATCAGCTTCTAATTGGCCTCATTTCTCAAGGTTAACTACTGCTAATTCTTTCTCTAAAATGCAATCAAAATGATTATCTTTCTATTTTCTTTCTCTCTTCTCCTTTTTTTTTTTTTTTTTTTTTTTTTTTTTGTGGTGCTGGGATCAAACAAAGGACCTCATGAATGCTGTGAAAGTATTCTGCTATTGAGGCATATCCCCAGCCCAGAATGACATTTCTAACATAATTTGTTATATTGCTTTACTACTTAAAAACCAATGGTTCCTTGTCTCTAAGCCACACATTCAAATTTTTCAAAATATACAAAGAAGACCCTTAAAAATATGGACCCTTACTGTTTGACAATTCTTCCTGCCACTACTTCTCAATTATCCAATCTTTCTTGCAGTACTATGATGAAGTTATAATAAGACATGCTATGATTTCCATAATGTATTATATGTTCCCTGTGCTTTTATGCCAAGAGTACCTATGACAGCATCCAACACAAGACCTGTCTCCAAACTACCTTTTCAGTTACTCTCCAGAGTCCCAGTTTTCAACATCAGCCAGAGCACAGCATAGATCTTTTAAAGTTGCCCCTTAATTTTCCCCTTAGAGTAGTCTGGCTATCCAGACCACTTTTTCCTCCACACCAAACAACCACTCTCTTGTCGCCATCTGGGGGTTATTTTTCCATTAGTTATTCCAACAACAACTAAGTTCCTAAAACACCTCAGGCACATTTCCAGGGAAAGGAGTTAAAATCATGAAAGTGGACTCAGTATCTGTCCTCAGAATGAACACGTGTGGTTGCACTAAACAAAATAGAAGTCAGGTAAGACTTAAAGTAGGGTTATGCGACAGAGGGACTTGGGGCTGTCAGCCGGGGACCTCAAGGCAGTCCTCTGCAGGAAGGTGCTATTTAATCCAAACACAAAGTGATCAGAGAAAGCTGTTAAGTGGGCAGCAGGAAGAACACAAAAGCCTTGAACACAGGATCAAGCGTAAGGTCAAACGACACAAAGAAAGGAACGTGGCTGGAACGGATGGGGTAGAGGGCAAACAAACGTGGCAGGAAAGTAGTTAAAAGATGATGCCAGGCTCTTGGAGCCAAAGCACAGGATGAGCTCTTATTCTAAGCACAGAGAGAAGCCAGGGGGCAACTTTAAAAGAACTATGCTGTGCTTCTGGCTGATGTTGAAAACTGGGACTCTGGAGAGTAACTGAAAAGGTAGTTTGGAGACAGGTCTTGTGTTGGATGCTAATCAGAAAGGGAGCCATCTTCAGGGTTCTGAATTGAGAAGCCCCATGAAAACATACCTGACAAGACTGTTGTTGTTGAGTAGGAACGTGAAGACTGAGACACAAAAAGCAGAGGCCATTACGATGGTCCTGATTGAAGTTAAAGAGGAACTGGTTGGCTGCAATCGATGGAAACGGAGACAGGAAAGAAGAGAAGAGATTCACCAGGGACAAAGAGTGGAGAAGCCCAGGTGACATGAGACATGGCCACAGTTCCAGCTCAGTGCCCTTGACTTTCTGGATGGAAGTGGTAGAATATCAATGTCCCAGCAGCGCCCCCCACCCCCGGAAAATAACACTAGAAAAGAGCTCGTCTCTAAGTTTAACAGATTTCAGATAGAAATAAGACAACTCCCTTATCTGGCCACTCAGAACCAAAGCCTGTATTTAAATTAGACTAGGCAGAGTTATGGTATAAAACAAAACAGCAGCATTAAAATAAAGCACATAGTTGATTTTCAAGAAGACCATGGGTCCTTGCCTGAGCTACATCCCTAAAAACATGAAGGATTTCCTCTGCATTTGATGCTGTAGAGTATCTGCCTTGCTCTTCCAGCAGAAGCATTAGACACCTGGAAGGCAATAGTGACTCTCAGTATAAAATCAGCCTGCCCAGGACCTTGTTCAGTACTGTCTTTTAGATGAAAGTCAAGATCTCTTTGGTGATCTGACTAATGGTCTTCTATGCACAGAGCTCTAAAGATGCATATTTGAAGAGCTCATTGCCAGCCTAAAACACTATGAAACAGAAATGATAGAAGGAGCAGTAGAAACTGGAAGAAGCTGGAGGCTGAAATGGTTAAACAGTTCACAGGAAGTGATCCTGAGCTGCTCCTTGGCCTGCTGAAGCCTTGTCAGACCTCAGGATGACTTAATCCCTAAGCAGGAGCGGCTCCATGCGAGCTGATTGAAAACCATCCCACCAGATACAACTTAACTCGATTCTCTTGGGTCCTCATTGAAGCCATTGTCTAAACATGAAGCAGATTTCATACAGACAGACTGAGGTTTCTGATTCCTAAGAAACAAATGCCCTTGGAGAGGAAGCTATCTAAGGAGTGCTGTGACCAGTCCCAGGGCTCGTCCTTAGCACTTCAGTGCAGGCTTCCAGCCTGCTTTCCAGGTGGGAGCTGAGGGGCACCTGAGCATAACACATAGCGGGGAAAGTCCCAAGGGTCTTCTGCAACCTGCCTGGAAGTCCAAGAACCTCCTGCTGATGTCTGTAAAGGTCAGCTTGTGAGGATATTTGTCTTTTCATCCAGGTAAAGAAATTGTAGCTTCCATCAGAATCCTGAACAATGCCATGATCTAATATTTTTATGTATTTGAAATAGAAGAGGATGCCAAAAAGAATAGAAGGAAGAGATGGATGGTTCATTCACTTGCGTCAACTGATTCAGAAGAATGGCATGCAAAAAATACCAGTAATCCCAGCTTGTGTCATGGTCATTAAATAGTGCAGGCTCAAATGTCACCATCCTCATATCTCTATTTTTCTCCACGCACACATACACATACACGGGAAGGGGGGTTGAAAAGATGTGTTGCGGGGAAGTGGGGAGGAGGAAGTATCCCATGCAAGCATGGCTTTCTTCAGGAGTGCTACAGAAAGATGCCTAAAAGAGAACACATGCCTGCTCCCTCATTAGGTACAGACTAGAAGATTTCAAATTCCGAGACTATGTGTGATACTCCTAGTATATTGGAATGCACATGGAAGTACCCCAACTATGCATGTTTTATCCAGAGTCATTATACTGAGTTCAAAATATCTGGTTGCCTTTGTATCTTCCCTCAGTCTCAACCTCATTATACCTCCAGAGTTTTCTCCTTCACTTAAATGGTAGCTAGAGATATAAATGTCCTCCAGCGCAATCTTATTTCTTTTCTGCTATGATATTGAATAATATATGTAGATTATTATTATTACATCTCATTTGTAGATGAGGAGACTGAATTAGTAACACTAAAGATAGAAATTTAGATCAGAACCCCATGGATATTCATGGTTTAGCCCCAGAGAACTCCTGAGACTTAGAGAAACTGTTAAGAAGGCTGAGAATAAGATGATTAAGAAGCTATTCAATTGTAGATGCCCCAATGTGCTTTCTCAGCCTTCCTTTTATCCCAGAGACACCCGCAGACTTAGCAAAGAGGTGATGATCTTGCCAAGATCTCTTCTCATGGAGAGTGTGTGCAGCCAGAGAATGCGATCTAGAAGGCAGCATCATCAAGTCTTGACAGGCATGTAGCCGCTGGTTAAATGCCTGCCCTCTATAAGCAACAACAGTTCTAGCTATAAACTAGAAATCATCCAAACTTACTAAGATGTTAGGGGAATCCAAATGAACAGCAGGCTTTTAAAGATGCTTTCAGGCCAGGCATGGTGATGTGAACCTGTGATCTTTCCTATCTAGGAAGCTGGGACAGGAGGATAGAGTTTAACAAGCCAAGGTAATAAGACCTCATTTCAAAAAGAGAGAAAAAAGCCTTCAAGCTCTAACCGGTTATTCAACATAAAGCCCCATGGCTATTGCTGTTCCTTACTTTCTGAACCTTTCCTCAGTCCTTCAGCCAGAAACAGCTTTAACTCCTCTACTTCCCACACAGAGAAAAATGAACTTACCATCTCCTCCACGACTCCACTGGCTTTCTCCCTTCTGGCCACGCCACGCTTCTTATACTTTTGCTGCTTCCCCTTGGTGTCAGGCTGCCTCGGAAAAACAACTTCCTATTCGCTTTTGAGAAATTTATCACGGCCTTTCCCCTAAAGTTAGAATGTTGATACTGCAGGATCAGAGTTGGCAGCTTGGAAGAAGCGGTTGCCAAGGGGGCAGCGGGTCACTTCTTCCACGGGGGACCGTCTGGAGACAGGCGCAGGTGTGAATCATGCCTGGACATCCCAGGCTGAGCAAAGCAGGAAGAGTCCCTGTGCCCCGAGAGGTCAGATTTGCTTTGATTATCATACAAGTTCCAATCTAAGGTCATAGGTTTGGGAGACTTGCTTTGTACTAATGACAAATTCCCAGGGTAAATTCCAGTTAGTGGGAGATGCCCGAGAATGGTATGGTTCCAGGAGCCTGCTGAGGGGACAGAGCAGAAAATAGAAACAAAAAGCTAAGGGTGTGGAAAAGGGAAAACCCAGTGAGAGTTTCTGACACTTGAGGAATATTGTCGGAAACAGTTTTCAAGTGACTTATGGAACAGGCACGGGCCCAAGTGTAGTGGCACATGCCTATCTATGATCCCAGAACTTGGGAGCAGGAAGAGGATTCAGAGTTCTGGGCCTGACTGGGCTCGAGAACCTAACCCTGTCTCCATAGAAAAGGGAAGGTTTGTATTTCTCTTCTCATGGAGAGTGTGGTATGTGGGACCAAACATTCCGTCATGCAATGGTTAGGGTTTGGACAGAATGTTTAAACTTCTTGAGGCCTATTCCTATACTCCTACCCCATTTGTATCCACCTACTGGGCAAGTCACTAAATTAATGAGTTTCTCTACACTATTTTCTCAACTGTGAATCTGAATGATAGCAGTGGATCCTCCCTCCCCGGGTTTTGTGAAATTACATGAATTGATACAAGAAGAGGGATGAAAATAATAGCAGACACACTGAAGGTGTTCCCCAAATGTCGCTAATCAGGGCCACTTTCCAGATGAGTGGCAAGATCAAAAACCAAGTGTTTTACATCAAATTTGAGAGAAAATTTATCCTTACCAACTTCTAGTTAATAGTTTTAATCATTATCTTTGTCCACTCTTTTTAGGATTGTTAAGGTTCCTTCACAGACATCTCATGGATAGGTTCAGAACTGGGGATGGTAGGAACTGGAAGAAAGTCAAAAGGCAAAGGTGGATAAAGTAGTGTGTGGACCTGTTGATTGCGTTGGGTGGGTTACTCAGTCTAGGGGTTTGTAACCCACCCTGCAATCAGTTATTCCAGGGTCTCGGAGGGGCGCTACCTGATAGGGAATGAGCTAGGACAGAAGAAGGAGGCCAAGCAGATTTGTCAAAGCCTCCGGTTTATTAGGGTCATGGTTGCTGCTTATATAGGCCCGGGATGAGGACTTTGAGGGGCAGGGAAACTGGATTCTTGCCACGTGTTCCAGATCACGTGATTCGGGTTCCTCACGTAGGCCAAGAGGTCACATTCGGACAGGTAGGCCAAGAAGTCACAAGTTGCCACACCTGGTTCCCTGGATAGCTGGAATGTGAGGCGTGTTCTGCTAACAGATTAACAGTTACTTGGGTGTGGGGCAGATTTTGTCAATAGAACATAATTATGGGTGTGAGGTTCCCTGCAGACTCCCCAGGGTGATGGTTCCTCTGTAATGATTTTTAGGGGGGAAATGGCTTGTGACATGGACCTGCTTTCACGACTTGGGGATTTGGACCAAGGCAAAAAGAACTTTAGAATACAGGTCAGATAGAAAAGCTGTTTACAGAGGTAGTCATGGAGAATGGCCACAGAGGAGTATGGGAAACTGAGTGAGAAAAGATAGGGGAACTCGGAGGTTGCATGAAACGGGGGTTTAGAGACCACACCCAGACTGCCTGACTCCACCGATTCTCAGCTGTATGAGGTGATTAAGTTACTCACTGCTCCTTGGCTCATTCTCCTCAGTCGTGTAAGTAAACAAGGGTAACAGTACCAAGCATGGGGACTTCGGGGCAATTATGTAAACTCAGTGCTTGGGATAAGAGCACGCATGGTGTTAAGTGTGTTGTCGGTGCCAGTGCACAAAACACTCACTTCAATCCCCCTCCAGTCTTACTGTTTATTCTCTGGCCTCTCTGTTTGACATTGCTCCATTAAAAAAAAAAAAAAAAAAAGGACTCTCACACAGGGCTGAGGGAGGATGCTATGGATAATGAGAGATTCCTACTGAGAATGTGCCTTTAAGTTAGATAACATTAAACTGTAGTATTAGAAATGCAGAGAGATTTCCTAGAGAGGTGATGTCAGCAGGATGGTGGAGTAAGTAGAAAGTTCTTGACTCTGTGGACCCTGACATCCTCACATCCCACAATATAGACAGCTACCCACAAATCAACACAGCTCTGGGAGAGCACAAAGGTTCATGGAAAACTATTCAGTACCACGGTGGAACAAAACACCAGAGGTTACACACACAGAGAAACTGACTGGCGAGTCAACATAGAGTTGATGCCTGGGGACACATGGAAACAAGAAGAAAGGCAGAGGTGATCATTATCAGCCACGGAGACCCCCCCAGTACCCCTTGGTGGCCCCATTGTCTGTAGGAGACATTGACATTGTTTTCCATGAAGGTAACTTACCATGATTCCTACCGCAAATTCCTCGAAAAGAAGATACAGCTTCCAAGGAGCAACTGCTTGTACTGTCCTGGGGCTGGAGCCAGGGCCACCACTTCTCAAAAGGCCATGTGTCACCTGAACCTCTCTGCAAGTGTCCTTACCGCAGACCCTGCTGCTGTGGTTGCACGGCTGGTTTTCTGTTTTCTTTCCTCCATTTGTTCATTTTGTTTTGTTTTGTGTTGTTTCTTCACTTCAGATGCCAGAGTCATCACCATTGTGATCGAATTCTCACCTTGAGGTGTCTGCACGTGGTCTCTTTTCAAGATATCAGCTAAACAATGACAGAGAGATAGCTGGTGCCCCCATCCCTGAAGTCACTGTGCCTTTCTACAAACCCAAGCTCTGAACCTAGCTCTGAGGCAGGACTTTGTCCCCAGGACTCAGACTCTAACCATCACTATAGACAGATATTCTATCCCTAGAACTCAGTAGATAGACCTCTGTAAGAGCCAATGTTTTAGACACTAATGCAGCCACAGAAGGAGTTGGCCCATGGCCTAGATCCCAGAACTGCTATAGAAAAGAACATGTCCCTGGTCTAGACCCCAGCTCTGAGGTTGTTCCTCCTGCACCCACACTCCCAATCTCCACAGTGTCAAGGTTATTCTGTCTCTATTCATGCTTCAGTGACCAGCTCAGCTGCCGAGGGCGTCTATCCCATGGCCTAGACTCAGTGAGCTCTGCACATGCCCACGCTACAGCCTTTGGCTTCTCAGATGTTTTGGAGGACTAACACCTTGTACAACATTACCAATATAGCAACGGTGATTCTTGTGCCAGTCCCTGGTTTCACGACTTCTCTTGAATCCAGTGCTGTGATCCGTCCATGGATGCCTGTGCTTTAGGACTTGTTTTTGGCTACTTCATAAACATTGATCTGTGGACATTAGTGTCACTGCTGTTTGGGGCAGACACATAAGCCAGATTGATTGCCAAGAGGAAAATCTCTTGACATCAAGTCTCTAGGTCAGAGAAAAAAATACAGCCAAAGGAAACAGAACAAATGTAAAGGAATGGAGAAAACGTACAGAGTCCTGGGACAGCATCAAGATGTGAGTATCATTAGTGCCGCATTTTACAGAGAACATAGAAAGGCAAAGAAATTTATTGGAAGAAATTGAAAATTTTGAAATTTGGGGAAAGATGTAATTGCTCAAACCACAGATCAATGGTGGGTTTCTCCTCAATTGCTCATGCTTCTTAATTTTTGAAATAGGGTCTCTTACCTGGAATTCAGCTATAGCCTCTAGAGATTCTTCTGTCTCCACTGCCCCAATGCTGTGACTGCAGGCATACCTCTGCAAGGCCTTTTTATGTGGTTATGAGGAAATCCTAATGGCTTCTCATGCTTGCAAAACAAACACTTCACTGACTAACCCATCTCCTCGGTTTGTTCTATGTGTGTGTGTGAATGTATGCATGTGTATACATGTGTTCACGTTGGTGTGCATTCCTATGTATGCAGAGGTCCAAGAAGGATGTTGGGAACCCTGCTGTATTACTCTCTGCCTTAGTCCCTTGAGATGAAGTCTCCCATTGAATGTGCAGCTAGGCTGGTAAGCAGCAGGCCCTAGCAGACCCTCCGTCCCTGCTTCCCCACCCACCAACTGTAGGTGCAGGTGTGCGCAGCCATACCTTGCTGGGCTTTTTTGTTTTTAGTTCAGGTACAACTTCTTTAGAGTTTAAAAGAAAAACTCCCCAAAGCAGACAAATTATAAATTAGCAGCTGTCTGGACGGAGAGAGAGGAAGAGGAGGAGGAGAAGGAGGTGGGCAGCCAAGTTTGAGTTAGGCAGGCATGTAGGTCAGCCACATGGCAGACAAGCCACATGGCAGACAAGCAGCCACATGGTATGAGAGGAGATTACAGAACACATGACCTCTACGTACTAAAGAAAGCATGCTTAGGAATAAGATAGAAAGAAGAAAAAGAGAACTTGCGCTTTCTGACCCAGAGCTCAGAAAAGCAGGCAGACCCAGTAGAAACTCTGGTGGGTCCACAGCTGATAAACTAGAGGGTAGGAATTCTGGAACAAAAGGGACATCTCATTAGTGGCATAATTATCCCTCCCATCTTCTTAGTGTGGTCCAAGGTGATCCTGCCTTCCTAAGAGGGGGTCCCTTGGCCAGGTGGTTCATCTGACCAATCGGGTTAGCATTTTTATATTTTGGGTAGCTTGGAATGCTATGTCTCCATTCATGCTAAAGAGGAATCATTTAAAAACCAGATCATGGACCAGAGCTCTTCAATTAGAAATTTACCTAGAAATCTGTATTGTCATTTCAAAGACATTTGAAACTCATTCAGGCAGGGTTCATTGCCCCTTGTAACCCAAGAACAAAGGAGCTTAGATTGTGCTTCAAGCTCAACTGAAGAACTACACACATCCCCTCGTGTGTGTGTGTGTGTGTGTGTGTGTGTGTGAGAGAGAGAGAGAGAGAGAGAGAGAGAGAGAGAGAGAGAGAGAGAGAGAGAGAGTGTTTGTGTTGAGGACCAACCCCTGACCCTACCTTTTACATGCTAGGAAAATACATAAAAGCACATAAAAGAATCTTGTATAATAAAATAGAACCTTGGAATGCAGCTAAATACTTGCTTAGCATGTGTGAGGCCCTGAGACACTCTCCAGTAGAGCAAAATGAATTGTAACAAAGAGGCCTGGCCAAGCAGGGTGGTCTTTCCATGGTCCCCTCATTCCCACGAGAGGCATTTTTATGTTATGGAATGTGCAATAATGACTTTTTCTCAAAGGGATTTTCCCTCTAAATGTTCTCAAGGGCACAATGTTTTTAATGCTCATAGTTATTTACAATTTTTCTCTCTGTTACAGAGCCAAGGAGCCAGTCTGACTCAGTACATGGAATTTTGAAGGACATTTAGAATAAACCAACTAAGTCTCAAGTAACTGGACCTACTTGCTCCCAGAATCTATGCTCAACAAGCGCAACCCACACATGACAATTTACCATCACAATTCATGTTACAGATGGTAAGATAGAGGGTTTTCCTTACACATACAAGGCCCTGGGTTTGATCTCCAGCACTGTAACAAATAAGCAAACAAAAAAAATGTTGAACTCCTAGAAGCAATTTACTGCTGGGCAAGCACTACCCTTAAGCAAGACTACCCTTAAGAGTGGTTTGTTTCCCCAGTGAGACTCCCTTGGAGAAAACTAATTATCTGTTTGCAAGTGGTTGTCAATTGGAGATAGATTTTGGGTTCCAGATTGGGGCTTGTGTCCCCTTTTGCTCTCATCTCTAGGATCCCATGTGGTACAGACCTGTGCAAGTCCTGTGTATACTGACATGTCTCTGTGAATTCATGTGTATCTAGGTCATACTTCATTTAGAAGGTCTTATTTTCTTGGAGTCTTCCATCTCCTCTGGTTCTTATACTCTTTCAACCTCCTCTTCTGCAGAGTTCCCTGAGTCACGAGGGGAGGGATTTGATGGAGATATCCTGTTTAAAGATTTTCCAAAGTCTCTCACTTTCTGTGTCTTGTCTGCCTGTCAGCCTCCGTATTTGTTCCCATCTGCTGTAGGAGGAAGCTTCTCTGATGATGGCTGAGCAAGATATTGATCTATGAGTATAGCAGAATGTCATTAAGAGTCGTTGTATTGCTATGCCCCTTTAGTAGAACCCTAGGCTTTTGGCTTATCTGATCTCAGGCTCTTGACCACCCATGCAGTGTCAGGTATGGGTTGCATCTCATGGAATGAACCTTAAGTCAAATTAGATATTGGTTGGTTGCTCCCATGAGTTTTGTGCCACTATTATACCAATGTATCTCACAGGCAGGACACCATTGTAGATCAAAGGGTTTGTAGCTGGATTGGTATTTACCTAATTCTCTTGGTAGCATTCATAGTACCTTCCAGTACCATGAACACTAACTAGTCTATAGGAGTGAAGGCTCTAGGTAGGTATCAGCTCAACTTCTCCATGTTCAATGAGTTGTATAGGTGATGTCTTCAGCAATAGGGCCATAGTGTCAGTTTGTGGAGGGCTACCAATAGCCTTAGCAATAGCCTGGGTTGTTTGGAGATTCACATAGGATCTCTTTGGAAAACAACTCAATTAGATATAATTCATTTCCTATGTTGGAAGCTTTATTTTGTTGACAAGAGATTTATAGTTGGGATTCAGTCTCTCTGGTTATTTGATTATTTTATTTAGATCACCTTCAAATATGTATATATTTTAGGATCTTCTACTGTATTGGGTTTCCATATGAGTCCTCAAATGGCCTTTAGTTTTAGTTGTCCTTTCTTACAGTTCCTCCCTTGCCCCTTCTCTCCTCCCCCTCATGGCTTGATTGTCCCATTCCAGTGCCCCTTCCTTGTCCATCCATAACTATCTATTCTATTTCCCCTTCCTATGTTAACCTACCCCTCCCCCATAGTCCCTTACTCTACATGTCGCTTCTGTGGATCTATGGATGGTAGCTTGTCTATCAATGGCTTAACAGTAGACACCCACATATAAATGAATACATACCATATTTGTCTTTCTGGGTCTAAGTTACCTCATTCAGGATGATTTTTCTAGTTTCACCCATTTACGTATGGATCTCAATTTTTAAGAGCCGAGTAATATTCCAACGTGTAAATGAACCACATTTTCAATATCCATTCATCTATTGACAGACATATAGGCTGCTTCCAGTTTCTTGCTTCTATGAATAGCATAACAATGAACATGGTTGAACAGTGTCTCCATAGTATGATGATACATCTTCTACATATTCTAGGTATATACCCAAGAATGGTATATAAGCTCATTTTTTCATATAAACCTAGGACCTCTTGCCCAGGGATGCCACTGCCCACAGTGGATGGAACCCTTGCACATCAATCATTAATACAGAAAATGCCCCCACAGATTTGCCTTTAGCCCAATCTGATGAAGGCATTTCCTCTGGTAGGTTCCTTCTTGTCAAATATGTCCAGTTTATGTCAAGATGACAAATCCAAGCAGCACAATAGTAAGTCAATATATTTTAACTATTCTATATAACAAAACACTAAGCAAGTGAATGTTAATTAACTTTAATTGATATGTTAATTAACTTTACTTAGCATTCTACAAAGTGGTATGAAAACATATTAAATATTGTAAATATAAATTATTTTCATCATGTATAAAACATGCATATTCAGAGACTGAAAGAGAAGGAGGAAGGGAAGGTGAGGAGAGAGATAGAAAGAGAAAGAAGGAGAAAAAGAGGGATCCTAAGAGAGGAAAAGGACCACCAAGGATAAGAATGATGTAAATACAGTACATATATATAAAATTTTAAAAATGAATAAATTTATTTTTAAAAAGAAAAATGACAAAAAAGAAAAGAAATGGGAAGAGATACTATTAGATTGTGTTTAAAATATGTTCAGGTTTATACCAGTTGCTTATGTGTGTTGGTGTATGAAAGAGTTCCACAATAGCCTGGAATGAAGTATAACAAAGGCTTATTTATTTGGGAATAAACTCTAAGTGTAGTGATCCACAGTCACTTGTGCTGGGAGCTGGAACTGAATCTAGCAGCCAAGGGGGCTGCACGTGCTTTTTGCCTGAATTTGTAATACATGAGACCATGCCGAAAGTGGGCTGGCATCTTAAAGGCTACTGGCTGACAGAGTTCCCACAGTACTTCTTCCTTTTGTCTAAATAAGAGAGTTCTAAGCCTAATACAAACTATATACAATAAGAACAAATAAGTATTGTTCAGGGAAAGAAGAAGCAAAAACATGCTTAAAAATTAGAATTACAACCAGCATGAATAACACCAAATAGGAAACATATGCTAAATGTTTCAATAGCTATTCTATCATAAATAATCTAAGTCTTATATTAAAAATGGCTTGGCTAAGTCATGAGAGGAAAGTAACAATGACTATCTAGTCTTCTACCCCATGAAAGACCTGAGATGGGAAATAATATTGCTTGATTAAACAGGAAGTGCAATCAAGCAACTTCTAAAAGGTGCAAGAAATGAGAGAGATATCTGGGCAATCACCCAAAGTCTCATTTGCAATATTGGGACAACCACCTTTGGCTAAGACCTAGAGTATCTGACAGATGATTTTCAGAGGTAGAAAATTTGAAAAACTCTCTTACCCTGTCTTGGCAAGACTTGGCACATTTTTTCTTGTATCCTGCTTGTCCAGTCTGGACATGTGCATTTTGTCAGTAGTCAAGGCAGGGGCAGTTCTTTGCCCAAAGACCAGTTTTGCCAAGAATAAAACAAGTGGAGTGTCTTTGGTGTAAATATTCTCTTGGAAATAGATTGGTGCTTCCAGGAGCAATCATGTCTCATGTCAACAGAATTCTACGTTATTTAAATGCCATATTCTACAGTTCTTTGAAAAGTTGAATTCAGATAGGTATAGTAAAAGATAAATTAGATATAAAACTTTCCAGATACAAATGGATTAAATATTGTAAGTGTAATTTTTTCTTGATACCTGTTTTGTTTTATATTCAATTTTACTATGTTAAAGTTAAAACCTTATTTCTTATCTAGACAGAAAAGGGGAGATGATGTGGGATGACCTTATATATATATGTATTGTTCTTATTGGTTAATAAATAAAACTGATTTGGCCTATAGCAGGGCAGAATATAGCCAGGCTGGAAGAGATGTAGAGAAATAGTAAGCAGAGTCAAAAGGATGCCATGTAGTTTCTGAAGGAGACAGACACTGCCAAAAGCTTTCTGGTAAACTACAACCTTGTGGCTATACACAGATCAATAGAAATGGGTTAATATAAGATATAAGAGCTAGGTAGGGATACACTAGGCTAGTGGAAATGTTGTAGTTAATATAGTTTCTATGTGATTATTTGGGTCTGGGCAGCCGGGAAACAAATGAACAGTCTCCCTTTACATGTGTGAATATAATATTTGGATAATTAGGGTTGTTTTAAATTGTATTTAAAGCATGAAATAATTCCAGTTCCTATATAAGTCAATTATCATGTCATATAATAAGATCTAATTATCTTTGAAAATTAAAATAGCCAAGATAAAACATGATTTGTATGGTCTAATCATGATATAATTACTTTTAAAACATGAAGAAATTATGTCTGAACTATGATATCATTTATATATAACAACATTGTTATGTATTTGCTATGTTTTCTCATCTCTTCAAATTTTAATATGTTTCCAAAGCTTAAGAACCCTTTTCTATAATAGTTTTCAGTTACCTAAACTGTTCAGGAGAGGTCAAATAGATACTCAGCAATCACTCCTTAGGTTGGTGACACCAGGTAGACACAATGAAGAACTCCCACCCGACTTCCTTCCTGAATGCTATGGTCTCATTGATCCATTCACATACTAGAAATACTGAAGTTCTTCTGGGGCTCTTGGTGGTGTGTGTTCTTTGGGAATGTGATAATGAGCAAATCTTCATATGGCGAACAGTTCTGCTGTAAGAGAGAACACGTATCAATAGTAAACAAAAATCACATCAATAGGTGCAAGGGGACAAAAGAACATAATCCAGTGAGATTACTTGTCAGGGACTCAGTCTAAACCAAGCTCCCTGAGATAACGGCCACAGAGATAAGACCCAGATGCTGAGAATGTTTTGTATCAGTTAAGGCTTAGAGGCACCTGGAAGTCCAGAGACAGGCATGATGGCTGTGGGGGCAGGAAAGTAAATGGAGAAGTAGGAAGGGGTTTGGCCACATTATGTAAAGTCTGTGTTTTCATGCGTCCTGCCTGTTATCAATCAAACTAGAGGAAGTTAATTCCCTGGTAAGGTTCAGCCTACCTGCTGGTCCCTCTACTTAGAGAACAGGGAAATTTTCTAGAGAAAGGTTGTAGGATGTCAAGTTACAGTTTTAAATAAAAAAAGAATACATAGAGTTTTTGTTTTTACTCTTTTTTTAAAAAATAGTATATGATCATTGCAAAAAATTAAAAGCACAGAAAATCACAAAGAAGGGAACACCACCAAATGTCACCAATGGAATTATATATTATACATTATTTTATATCTGCTTTTATCGTTAGATTATTATCATCTGCTTTTCTTTTTTTATTATTTATTAAAGATTTCTGTCTCTTCCCCACCGCTGCCTCCCATTTCCCTCCCCCTCTCCCAATCAAGTCCCCTTCCCTCATCAGCCCAAAGAGCAATCAGGGTTCCCTGCCTTGTGGGAAGTCCAAGGACCACCCACCTCCAATATATGTCTGCTCTAGCTACAACTTAATCCACCCAAATCAACATACAGAGGGATGACATGTAGATATTAATATAGATCTATAAATAACATAGAGCTGCAGCACAGATGTGAGGAATGAGGGTAATTTGCATTTCCCTATAGTTGAGCATGGAAATGTCCGAGGCAACAAAGCCCTTCTGGCCTCTGTGTCTCTGTATCTGTTCCTTCCTTGAATGCTCTCTACTCCTGCTGTGGGCAGGCGCCAGCCCTCCTCACATAGTCTTAGGAAGCTATCTCAAGCATGCTTAACTAGCTTCTAACTCTTCCTGTGGGGAATCTATTTAAGTTGCTTTGTGGTGTGATGCTTAAGCATTTCATTTCTCTATCTTTGCTCTCCAGTTTTTGAAAAGGAAGGAAAGGCAAGGAAATCAACTGGCTTGGCAAAGATCCTGAATAACAGACATAAAATTTCATAAGCCTATCCACCCACATAACCTTAAATAGAAATGGGATTCTCAGGATACATTCTATATTGCCACGTTTATATCAACTTTGTCCCGCAGAGGGATTCATCTATTCTGCTTATGTTTTTGTTGTTGTTGTTGCTTTTTTTGTTTTTGTTTTTGTTTTGTGAGAGCCTGTGATCTAAACTATGCTCTAAAGACATGAAAGCAGATGACACATAGTCCCTGTTCTAAAGGACCTCAAATACCAGCTCAGACAGGCAGATCAACAGCTGAGTATACACACTGTGGTGGAGTTTGTGGGAGATCCACTCAGGGCATCTGATGGATTATTTGTGGTGATGGATTGGTAGCTAGAAGACTGTAGAGGAGAAGATCCTCTAGAGAGGAAGTAGTCAGTTTTATCTGCAAACAGTGTGACTTTAGACATGTGTAC
The DNA here is from genome assembly GCF_014885135.2 of Alexandromys fortis. Taxonomy (NCBI): domain Eukaryota; kingdom Metazoa; phylum Chordata; class Mammalia; order Rodentia; family Cricetidae; genus Alexandromys; species Alexandromys fortis. The sequence continues at coordinate 2,521,463 of NW_026067981.1, read as the reverse complement.
ACAGAAATGGCTCAAAACTCAATAGATGATTAGGAAGTGGTTTTTCACAGTTACAACACTTTTACCCTTCCAAAAGCATATTGTTTCTGAACCCTGTGGGTACCAGAGTGCTGGGATAACCACAGAAGCCTTATCACCTACCTTAAAGCAGCCACATTTGTAAATGAGTGACGTGTTTACAAATGAACATTTTTGAGTAGGCTAAACCTACCAAGAATGCAAGCCAGAAATATTGTTATACTTTAGATCTACCAATATTGAGCCTTTATTCTTGGGTCAGAACTTATATTAAACATTTTTAATGCTGTCTCAGTCTTTATAACAAATTCATGTGACAGATATTTTCTGTAGTACTTGTCCATCTGCCCTAAAAGTATTTTGACATGGATTGTCTTAGAATGAAAATTGAGGGTTGGAGGGTTAAATATTTTAACATGACACAGTTCTTAAGTGAGAAGGATGGGCTCCATGACAGTACAGTTGTTTAGAAAGTGAAAATTTTGTTTAAGCTCATTACAAAGTACTTTCTGTGGAGAGAAGCGCTTTGACCCTTTAATGTTATAGGGTACTGTATGCTAGAAATCTCTAGCAATTTCGGACCAAATAAGAGTGAGATTGACTTGAACTACTTCTCATGTCCATGCCAAGAAACATGAGCCCTATCTCAAGGCTAGGTCTTCTATGGACCTTAGCCTCCCAGGATGAAATAACCTTGAAGTCAAAGGTTTGGCTTAGTTTGTTCGAGAGTGTGTATTTTATCTGGAAATACAAAGAACACATCAAAAGAGCTCCATTCATATCTGAGGGGAAAAGGCTAGGTGGGATGGGCAGTAAAATTGGCAAACTTTTGCGTGTCCATACAATCATAAAAATAAGGGTTACTTTGGTTCTGAACTGACCACAACTTTTTAGTTTATTTCTACCATTTCCCATTATCAGTTGTAGTAAGAGATTAATGAACAGATAACATAAAATACGCCGTGCATAACGTAATTTGTTTTCTGCTGCTGCACGCAGGGGATTGTTACTCTAACGATCTCTGCAGCCATTCGTTTCTATAGAGTTACCGCTCAGAAGTAGTAGATCTCATAATTTGGAATGTGTATATTTACACTGAATTTTATTTTATTTTTTTAGGAGACTAGAGATGACTTAGTGATTAAGAGCACTGACTGTTCTTCCAGAGGACCTGGGTTCACTTCCCAGATCCTACATGACGCTCACAATTGCCCAAAATTCCATCTGACACCTCCTCTGGTCTCTTTGGGTACTTCAAGCATGTGGTGGGCAAACATACATTAAAGCAAAACATACATATATAAAAAGTCAAATGAAAAGAAAAAAATAATTTCTTTCTTTTCTGGAGAAAGGTCTTTTTTATTATGTAGTTCTGGTTGGTCTAGAATTCACTAAAAATTTTTATCTAGTAAAAAATAATTTAATGATTCAGTTATTGTTTGTCTCTTCTCTTGATCTGTTCCCCCTATAGGATTCTAAAGTTGTGGCAGCAAAATACAGAATTAAAAATACTTTCAGCATTCAGAGGCATCTCTAGTGGTTGAAGAACATCCCCCCCCATTAGAATTTTAGTTTAAAAATCAATTCAAAATGGGTGGAGGCCCAAAGGCAATATTTGAAACTCAACTCTAAAATTTCTAAAAGAGACTGTAGGGGAAAGACCCCAGAAAAGAATTTTTGGATATTACCTATGTCTTGGGCCAAAGAAGCAAAACTAAACAAATGGAGATTCCCCAAGTAAAGACATTTCTGTCCAACTAAGGGATAATCAGCAATGTGGAAAGGCAATCTATGAATTGGGAGAAATACTTGAAAAGCACATATTTGGAGTTAATATTTGGGTTGAACATACAAATGAATCAGGATCTAACACAGCTTAGCAGCAGAAAAATAGGTAAGCAAATTTAAAAACTGGCAAAAGACTTTGGTGTGGTTTACAACATGAAAGTCTCATGATAAAACCTTGGTCCTTAGCCTCACAGTGGTGTTGAGAACAGCTTCAGATGGTTAAGGGGGCTATGGAAGTATACAGCATATGGTAACTGGTAATTCAGGGGTCCACCCACCTAACCCTGATGGAGCCAATCCTGTCTAGCAAGGCTTACAGGACCACTGGCTGATCGCCGGCTGCCAGAATCTGTAATTTCTCTCAGGTGCTACTTCATTTCTTCCCTAAGAAGATCTTTGTGTGTTTATCTCATGAAAGTATTCCATTTCATGGGTACATATATCTATGTGTGGTCAGGAAGATGACTTTCCATTTATCTATACAATTTCGATAAATAAAAATGTGCTTCATAACCAGATCTAACTGTCCCAGAAGGACTATAGACACACAAAAGCCTACCTTGCTCCTTTGGCTCAGACTAACTGCACACAGTTAGCTCAACTTTACCTCAGAGCAAGTTCAAACTAGACCAAAGGCTTTTTGTAAATAGGTCATAAGTTTAAAACTTTACAGTTATGCACAAAGCCAGACCTGCAGGTGTCCAACAAAGGCTGCTACACAAAGCACCCTAAGAAAAGCATGCCAAATCTTCGCTTGCCAAGTCTGCTGACAACAGACCTATGTCTCAAAGTTTGTCACTGGGCACTGTGCTCCTGTCTGGTCATGGTCTTACTGCTGTAACCTTGAAACCTGTAGTACCATGGTAAATGGCTCAGCTACTTATAACTTACCCTAGGAATGTGCTTTTGGCCAATGAGAGGTAACTCTTGTAATTTTTTATTGCTCCAAGCCTCCTGAAAAGGAGAATTTTTAGGTCAGGAGGACAAAAAGCTAGGAGGAATTAAAACTAGGATAGTAGAATTAGAATAGAGAAGCATAAAGAGACTTGTTCGAGACAGTACAGTGGTAGAGAATTCATCCACCCTCAGATAGCCTAAGTGCCTTTTGCTTGCTGTAGTTCCCAATCTGAACCCTGAAGACCTTGGGGAAAGACCCCAAAGGTCCTCATCAAGATGGGACAGGAGAGAATTAAGGTAGGGAAGTACATTGCATCCCCTAACACACACCTGCACATATACTTCCTATGTTGTTTTTTTTTTCTTTTTTCTTTTTTTCTTTCTTTTGGTTTTTCAAGACAGGGTTTCTTTGTGGCTTTGGAGCCTGTACTGGAACTAGCTCTGTAGACCAGGCTGGTCTCGAACTCACAGAGATCCACCTGTCTCTGCCTCCCGAGTGCTGGGATTAAAGGCGTGTGCCACCATCGCCCGGCTCTATGTTGTTTTCAACCACAGTGAATACTTATCAATTTGATAAACATTTTTCCCTCTTCATTAACTGCTACTCAGCATCTCTGAATAATCTTTGCTGCATAGCCATCAGTGGAGACAAGCATCCATAGGTAAGCTTGCTTGTAGACTGGAACAGGCTTTATAAGGACAGCAGGACTGTGAACATGACCTTTCATGTGGTGCCAAGTGCCCTGTTGGCCTACATCCACATTGGGCCTGATCATTTACCTCCCTTAGTAGACAGGAAATTCTTTGCTGCAGAAACCCTGTCTTAGTCATCTTTATATTGTCTGATCTGTATTATTCTTGCCAAAAGTCAATGCAAGTTGTGTGAAGTTCACTGTCCCTGAGAGGGTCCTTCTTGCAATAAAACATTTATTTAATACAATTTTCTCTACCTATACCAACCAAACACTATTCATGGCCCTACTAGAATTAACCTCTGCTCCATGAATCATTTAGCACATAATTCATGAATGTTTCTCATTCAAAAGCCTTGTACTCAAGTTCTCTTCTTCCTGCCACACATGAAGTATGAACCTGAAAAATTATACACCTTTTCACTTGAAAGAAAAGTGTCATAGAACTGAAGATACACCTGATTCTTTCCAAATTATCTTGAAAATGTGTTTGGCTTTGTTTTTGTTTTCTTTTGGAAATGGCCCTTTGAACAATATCTCTATCTTCCATGAAATTGGGGCTAGGAAGAGAAAGTTGACATCATCTGATCCTTACTTAGTGAAGTGTCAATTTCTCAGATGCAAGGAGAATGGAACAAAGGTGACTTTGAGTGTTCCTCTCACTAGTCCCACTGTCATTGGGTGAGCCTTGCAAGTAGACACATAATTTTGAGCTATGTTCCAAATTTGACATAGCTAATTTAATGTTATTTCATTAGTTTGTAAATATCTTGCTCATCAAAATGGATACTGTGTACATAAACTCCAACCATAACATTAAACAAGAAATTATGATGTAGTAGATAAATGGAAAATGGCAAATATATAACAATTTAGCTGGAAGTAATCAAACCAAGTCCAGTTTTTAAATCCTCAAATAATTCTACGATCCTGGCTCCTGATAACAGGGAATTTTCCTACCAAGAAGAATAATAGTCCCTGGGGGACTTGCTTTCTTTTGAACACTAAGGAGCCAGGAAAGGCAGTCCTGGAGATTTGTATTTGGTGGGCTGTTTGTGCTTAATCCCCGCTTAATAAACTGTCTTTTCCTATAGCTAGACTTTTTGTTATTCTAATTGTTAATAAATTAAACTTTAAAAATTTTATAGCTACTAATCAGCTTTACAAAAACTGTCTTAAGAGCAGAAATGAAAATTTGGAAGCAATTTCTTTTTTTTTTCTTTTATTTGGGGAGGGGAACTCATTATCATTCAGTGGTGTGCTGTTTCTTACCCATGAGTCTATGTACTTTCTGTACTTTCTATTGTTGCTATCCACATTTATTCTTTTGTGGTTAGATAGGGTGCAGGGTGTGATTTTAATTTTTCTGTATTTGTTAAGAACTGCTTTGTATCCCAATATGTGGTCTATGCTGGAGGAAGTCCCAGTGGCTGATTAAAGGGTGTGTGTTCTTTAGTATGCATGCAGGATATTCTACAGAATGTGTTAGGTCCATTTAATCTAAGATATCATTTAATTTCAGTGTGTCTCTATTTTTTTTCCAGATCACCTGTCTGTTGGTAAGAGTGAGGTTTTAAAGTCATCCACTATCATGTTGGGGTTAATATGTAGTTTTAGGTTTAATGGTATTTCTTGTATGAGACTGGGTGCTCTTGTGTCTGTAGTGTGTGTATTTGTATGACAATATGCTCTTGGTGGATTGCTCCTTTAATGGGGGATAAAGAGACCCTCCTAATATCTTCCAATTAGCTTTGTTCTGGAGTCTGTTTTGTTGTACAGCACCTTTTAGAACCATGAAAACCAGCGCTTTATTCTGTGACTCAAGTATGTGGTATCTTCAGAAACAAGGTCTTACTATCTACTGAAATCGTCCCTGGCTTTCTTGTCCCAAGAGTCTCAAGCATGAAGCAGTATGCAAGAACGAATGGACCATGGAAGCAGAAATGTGGAAATTCTAAGAAAGAACTAGAAAGAAATGTTAGAGGTCAGCAAAGTTGTACTAGGAATATGCTGCTTCGTTAGTAAACTGTATCCTGCTAAGGAAAGGATCTCTAAAATTGAAGACATCCTAATAGAATTAGCCGACACTGGAAGTCAGAGAGGATAAAAACTGAATAAAACAGAAGAGAATAAGTGAGGAGTGTGGATCCAATACAAAAAGTATGTTGTTTAAATGAGACCCTCAGAGGTGAAGAAAGAGGAAAAGAAAATAAGAAATATTTATATAAGAATGGCTGAGAATTTCCTTCAAATTTTCTTCAGATATAAGAACATCAAGGAGACTAAATGTCAAATTAACTATATTAGATGTACCATTTTCAAGCCAAAGAAAATCAATTAGAAAACTCTAGAAGCCACTACCAATGAGTAACAAAAAGAACTACATTTTTCTCCTCAAATACTATATAAATAAGAAAAAAGACAAGGGAATGTTGACTATTGAGAGAGAGAAAAAAAAACCTCCCACCTCGAATTGTGTGCACTATGAAAGTCCCCTTCAAGGAGGAAGGAAAAACAATGCTTTTCTTGCATCAAAATCTAGAGAATTTGCTGCCAATATCCCTGCCTTACAATAAATGTTAAAAGAAGTTTCTAAAAGAGAAAAAAAATGAAGAAACTACAAAACTCAAAAGGTATCAAGGATCTAAATCAATGAAGATGGGCAGAGTTCCTGGTTAGACTCAGCACCAGTAACGGTTAGGAAGACATGATATAATCAGATGTGACTTCTTTCCAGCTTTTTCTATAAACTCAATGCAATCTCAATCAAAATCCCAACAAATTATTTGGTAGTTATTGATAGTCGACACTGTAATATATATGGAGGCATATTTGAATTTTTATATCTCCCCAAATTTATTTGTTGAAACCTAATCCCCCAAAGTAATGCTATTAGAAGGTGGTGCCATCAGGAGGAGATTAAGTGGTGAGGCTTTTGCCTTTATGTAAAGAATCAATGCTTCTACTAAAGATGCTTGGCAAGCTAGCTCATTTCCTCCATGTGAGGGCATATAAGATGCTTCCTATAAACCAGGAAGTAGGCTAGATCCCAGGAATTTTAGTATGTTCATCTTGGCCATCTCAGCTTGCACTTAAGATAACATTTCTACTGCTTATAATCCAAATAGTATAAGGTATTTTACTGCTGCATTCCAAAAGACTTCAACTGTATAGAAACAGCCAGAAAGGTATTGAAGGAGAAGAACAAAATTGGGGTATAGACACGACCTGATTTTAGGATTCACTGAATTCCAAATTAGTTACGTCAGTACTAATGAAAGAAAGCAACAGATTAGTGGCACAGACCCAGAAACAGACTCCATAAACATAGCTGTGTGATTTTTAGGAAGGGAACAAGAACAATAGATGGAGGCACAGATGGTATTGTCAAGAAACGGTGACATGGCTGAGAGATGGCTCAGTGCATAAAGGTTCCTGGTACCATGAGTGACAACCTGAGTTTAATCTCTGGTTGGAAGAACAGAACTGTCTCCAGCAAATTGTCCTCTCTCCCCCCGCCCCCCATAAAAATTTCAGAGAGAAGAAAAGAAACATTTCTGGAACAACTGGACATTTATATACCATCAAGAGAAAGGCAAGGGATTTAGAGACAGACTTGACAAAATGTGACTATAAGAGTCTTGAAGATAATGAGAGAAAATCCAGATGTTTCTGATGAGGACATTTTAGGTAAAATATCAAAGTCGTGACCTGTAGAGACAGTATCAATAGTACAAGAAGACAAGCTAAATATACAAACAACCTTTAAACTTCAACAACAAGAAAAAAAATTTAAATCTCAGCTAAATTATGTTAAAGATCTTAACGAAAACTTTATCAAAGAAGACATACAAATGTAAGTACATGAAAAATACTCCACACCAAATATCAGAGAAGTGTTTTATTAAATGAATGAATGTTTACCGAGCAACCTGTCTTGCCTGTCTCTGTAGCACCATGAGGCTATAGCAATGAGCATGAGAGGAAGTAATGGTCTGTGAGGACAGAAGTCACACTGATGAGAGCAACCTACTAAGAATAAGTGATGGCTAGTGTGACATACTGGTTCTATACTATATAATTGACATCTCACTGCTGATAAAATGGAAGGTTCAACAAGTTAGATGTCTTGTAGGAGATTGAATATTTTACGCAACTGCCAAGAGATGAATGATATAGCATCAGAAACACTTATGAGGAAAACACAATTTGGTGAAATACAAGCATAGGAAGTAAAGGCTATAAACAGCAAAAAAAAAATCAGAATAGCTAATACAGGAAAGGAAACGGTCAATGTAAGAAGAGTGTGTATACTCTAATGATTTAGAGATTGACAGACATATTTGTCTCTAATACAATTGCAATTCCACTATGTATGCCTTGTATTAACTTGAACAAGCTATTGAAGCTCTAGCTCTCTATGTACGATGAGAATAATGGACAAGGTAATGTGTTTCTAGTTTAATGTAGTGCCTGGCACATAGCAAATGCTACAGAAAATAACACCACTTTTTACTTATTAATCAACCTATAAAGTCAGTGTCTATTTGTATGCAGACACTTAGGATCCTTTGGTACAATGTTACCATCACTAGAAGAGATAGACATTGCAATATCATCCTTATTGTTGAATATCTGCTCCCTTTAAGGCAAATTTATCAAACAATCAATATCTTATAAATAGTATAAAGATACTAAAAAATCCAGAAGAAGAAATGTAACCAATATTCTGAAGTATGAGATGAGCTGAGTTTCTCATTGTAGCTATGCATACCCTGGGCCAAGGGGGACACTGGGGGAAGTACTATCATTTTGTCTCCTCCCATCCCCATGTCATTCCTGAAAGACTAGTGTTGGTACATTCAGACTCCAGTGTTTGCTACGGGATAATGAGTTGTTTTCCACTATCCCATAGCAAACTTTCGTGTTTACCTGAAAGTCCTGATCTTACTAGATTGAACAGTGTATGTTTCTCTCTTTTGAAGAGAGTTAATTTTGTTGGTTAGTTTGTTTTTGTTTTGTTTCAAGACAGGGTTTCTTTGCTCAGCCTTGGCTGTCCTGGAGAGAGTTAATTTTGAATTATTATTACACACAAAGAGTCAGGAAATAGGCTAAGAAAATCAAATTAACATATCTTCTCTATATACCAATGGTGGGGTTAATGCCAGGGAAATAATTGCACACCACTGAGTTAAATCAGTTTGAGGTATGGTCGATATGTGAATGAAGACAAAAGCCATAATTACAGCTTTTCTGAAGAAGATGAGGTCAAAGTTGTAGTAGAGAAAAGGGAGTGGGGATTACCACAAACCAATTTAAACCACATAACAATCAGGTTGGTCATAGCTTTGGTTTGGACACCAGGGTAGGAATATCCGGGCAGCAGCATCCTTTCCTGTCTTCAGACACCCAGGGAATTAATTGGGAAGTCAGACGCTGCTGAGGGCAAACTTGGATGATAAAGCACAGTGATTTTCCCAGGCATCATTGTGCTTCCCTTGCTAATGCCTCCCATTGTAAGAAGGCTAGATAAACAAAAGTTAACGGGAATCTAGTATCTTCCTCTCCGTAGGAAAACGTTTCCTTGCTGAAGTCTTTTAGGAAATTCCACTTTGTCGTGAGGGCTAGGAGGATGGAAAAAGAAAGTCTTAACAATAGTGAATGTTACTTTTAAACTATGAGTGTTGAAAATTAATATCTGATTTTAAAAGTCTAATACACATTAGCAGAGATGGCGATCCATTGTCTACAGCAAAAATGGAAGAATATCATTAAGAATAAGCCAGGCCACAAAAATAAAGACTTCCTGAAAGACAATTGTGCATAAAGGTCAGAGACAAGAAGGACCAAACCATAGTGCTGTTGGACGTTGGAAGAAGAGCTACCTTTGGGGACAAGGGCCACTTAATTACCAGAAGCCAGAGCAGAAACATCTCAGTAAGTGGTACTGATCTGGTTCTTGACCTGGGTGCTGGTTATAGGAGTGTGTTTAGGTAGTAAGACTTTATCAAATACTATCCACTTGTTCTACACCTGTTTTCATATGGACATTACACTTCAGAGAAACTCAAACAGTGACTTCTCACATTGCCAGAAAGATTAGTTAGGGGCTATCATCATTCTGGCCATTTCTGGGAAAAGATCCTCAAGTCATGCTAAGAATGGATAATTTACAGGAGAAGGTCAAGGTGGATAAATTCAGAATGTGAGTTTGTCACTATCCTGAGTGAGGTAAGCCAGACCCAAAAAGAGGAACATAGGATGTACTCACTCATATTTGGTTTCAAGCCATAAATAAAGGACATTGAGCCTATAATTCGTGATCCTAGAGAAGCTAAATAAGAAGGTGAACCCAAAGAAAAACATATAGGCATCCTCCTGAATATTAACCTTCATCAAGCGATGAAAGGAGACAGAGACCCACATTGGAGCACCAGACAGAAATCTCAAGGTCCAAATCAGGAGCAGAAGGAGAGAGAGCACGAGCAAGGAACTCAGGACCGCGAGGGGTGCACCTACACACGGAGACAATGGGGATGTTCTATTGGGAACTCACCAAGGCCAGCTGGCCTGGGTCTGAAAAAGCCTGGGATAAAACCGGACTTGATGAACATAGTGGACAATGAGGACTACTGAGAACTCAAGAACAATGGCAATGGGTTTTTGATCCTACTGCACGTACTGGCTTTGTGGGAGCCTAGGCAGTTTGGATGCTCACCTTACTAGTCCTGGATGGAGGTGGGTGGTCCTTGGACTTCCCACAGGGCAGGGACCCTGATTGATCTTTGGGCTGACGAGGGAGGGGGACTTTTTTGGGGGAGGGGGAGGGAAATGGGAGGCAGTGGCGGGGAAGAGACAGAAATCTTCAATAAATAAATTAATTAAAAAAAAACAAATAAAAAAAGAATGTGAGTTTGTTGAGTAAGATTCTCTGTATGTTATAGTGTTGTTATAAAGTCTAAGCATTGTGTTCCTTTTGTGTGAGAAAGACAGGACGATCCACTCCTAAGGGTATTTAACTGGAGGTAAACACATCGTTAGTTGGAACTTACTAACGAACAATATTAGAATTTAATATCAGGGAGAGCTTGATTGTAGCACTCCTTAATGTTTTTAACTGACTGGTGCTGCCAGGCATGAGCAGTTCAGCTGCCTACCTGGGAGTTCTCCGATCCTCCTCCATACTTGGTGCACTGGTACTGCTAGGGTGCTGATCTGAGGCCTAAAAGGGGTCTGACTGCAGACGACTCCTGTTGTTCCTGCAGTTTCCAGAGTCTATGAAGGCTGTGAATGATGCTTTTGCCTCTGCTGAGGATCCCTGGTAGTTACAGAAATCAGTTTCAAACCCATCATCTTCTCAGAGGCCCTGGGAGCTGTAAGTTGAACAACTGCTTCTTCATTGTATCAACAGCCAAGGCTGCTTATAAACGTCTTGGGGATGCCTAGGGAAACTTGGGCTCAGCACTAAATACTTTGAGGAAACTACCAACCTGACATAGATGCTCTGAAGAGGTCTCGTCCCAGGCACAGGCACCACAACTGTTGTCATGGCATATTTGAAACCTTGGCTTCTGCTTTAGGAGCCCATACCACCCCCACCCCCGTTTTCATGCCTCAACTTCTCTGGACACCCTGTAGTGACTCAGAAGACTCTGCTTCATCCATGACAGCTTTGAATGACCCTCAGATGACCTTGCTCACACTCTGGATTTTTCCACCAAGGCTCAGTGAGATGGGTGCATGGCAGTGAGGAGCAGGAAGAGTTAGTTTGCCTGTTTCAGCTGTGTAACTAAGCAGAAAGTTTGCGGATAGCAGAAGGGACACTGTGCCTATGTGGTACCAGCACTGCAAGCAATGCCCTTCTCAGAGACCTTGGGGAAGTTGTAGAGATGTCCCTGCGTATCCTCTAGCCCTGGTGTTGTTGCTGAGCGCCCCCCTCACCCTGAACTAATCTTGTGTGTTTTCTTGCATGACTTTGGGCTTTATGGGTAGAGTGGACTAAGCTGGTGGAACAGTTAGCAACTTCCAGGGTTTGCAGCTCTAAGCACACCTAACAACAACTGAAAGGTAGTTGAGAATTCCAGATTCCTGCTGAAATCGCATGAAAATTGAACAGCTCTCAAATGAATTTCCTCTGGGCCAAGGAAGAAAGGAGGGAGGAAGGGAGGGAGGGAGGGAGGGAGGGAGGAA
>NW_026067981.1:2447946-2509698 GCF_014885135.2 Alexandromys fortis | reverse complement strand
TAGAACAAAAAGAAGCAAATATACCCAAGAAGAGTAGATAACAGAAAATCATCAAACTGAGAATTGAAATCAAGAAAATAGAAACAAAGAAAATAATACAAAGAATCAGTGAAATGAAGAGTTCTTTGATTTTTTGAGAAAATCAACAAGATATGGATGCTCACCTTACTAGACCTGGATGGAGGTGGGTGGTCCTTGGACTTCCCACAGGGCAGGGAACCCTGAATGCTCTTTGAGCTGACAAGGGAGGGGGACTTGATCGGGGGAGGGGGAGGGAAATGGGAGGCGGTGGCAGGGAGGAGGCAGAAATCATAAATAAATAAATAAATACAAGATAGTCAAACTCTTATCCAAACTAACTAAAAAGCAGAAAGAAAATACCAAAATTAACTAAATCAAAACAAAAAGGGGACATAATAACAGACACCAAGGAAATCTAGACAATAAGTCGGTCATACTTCAAAAATTTGTACTCCACAAAATTGGAAAATCTAAAAGACAGAGAAATTTTCCTTAATAGATACCACATACCAAAATTAAACCAAGATCAGATAAACAATTTAAACAGACCTACAATCCTCCAAAGAAATAGAAGCAGTCATTAAAAGTCTCCCAACCAAGAAAAACCCAGAGCCAGATGGTTTCAACACAGAATTCTATCAGACTTTCAAACAAGAGCTAATACCAGAACTCCTCAGATTATTCCACAAAATAGAAAGAGAATAAACATAGCCAAATTCGTTTTATAAGGACCCAGTTACCCAGATGCCCAAACTACACAAAGACTCAACAAAGAAAAAGAATTACAAACCAATTTACCTTATGAACATTGATTCAAAAGTACTCAATAAAATACTGGCAAACAGAATCTAAGAACATATCAAAAAGATAATCACCATGGTCAAGTGGGCCCCATCTTAAAGATATAAAAATGTTTCAACATATGTAAATCTGTCAATGTAATCCACTATATAAACAAACTGAAAGGAAAAACCATATGATCATCTCAGTTAGATGCTGGCAAAAACCTTTGACAAAATCCAACACCCCTCATGATAAAAGTCTTGGAGAAATCCGGGATACAAGGAACATACCTAAATATAACAAAAGCAATATACAGCAAGTCAACAGCCTATACCAAATTAAATGAAGAGTAACTCAATGCATTTCACAAAAATCAGGAACAAGACAAGGTTGTCCACTCTCTCATATCTATCCAATATAGTAGTTGAAGGTAGAGCAATAAGACAATAAAAAGAGATCAAGTAGATACAAATTGGAAAACAAGAAATCAAAGTACCTCTATTTGCAGATGATATAATATTATGCATAAGTGACCCCAAAAATTATACCATGGGACTCCTATAGATGATAAACAACTTCAGTAATGAGGCAGAATACAAGATTAATTCAAAAAATTAGTTGCCCTCTTATATACAAATGATAAAATGATTGAGAAAGAAATCAGAGAAGTAATGCCCTTCACAATATCCACAAACAATATAAAATATTTGGGGGTAACTCTAACCAAGCAAGTGAAAGACCTATATGACAAGAACTTAAAGCCTTTGAAGACAGAAATTGGAGAAGATATCAGAATATGAAAAGATCTCATATGCTCATGATCTGTAGGATTGATATAGTAAAAATGGCTCTCTTACTAAAAACAATCTACAGATTCAATGCAATCCCCATCAAAATTCCAACACAATTTTTTATGGACCTTAAAAGAACAATACTCAACTTCATATGAAGAGAAAAATCAAAAAATCTAGGAAAGCTAAAATGACCCAGTATAATAAAAGAACTTCCGGAGGTAGCACCATCCCTGATCTCAGCTCTGCTACAGAGTTACAGTAATAAAAACAGCTTAGTAATGGCATTAAAATAGACACGTTGACCAATGGAATAGAATTGAAGAGCTAGACATACATCCATACACCTATGGACACCTGATTTTCGACAGAGAAGCCAAAACTATACAACGGAGAAAAGAAGTATCTTCAGTGAATGATGCTGGCATGGATATCAGCATGTAGAAGAATACACATAAACCCACATCTAGCATCCTGCACAACACTCAAGCCCAAATGGATCAAAGAGCTCAACATAAATCCAGTTGCACTGAACCTGATAGAAGAGAAAGCGGGGAACAGCCTTGGATGCAGTGGCACAGGAGAGAACTTCCTGAACAGAACACCAGTAACACAGACACTGAAACTGACAATTAATAAATGGCACCTCATGAAACCGCAAAGTTTCTTTAAGGCAAAGCACACCATCAATAGGATAAAACAGCAGCGTACAGAATGGGAAAAGATCTTCACCAACCCCACATCCGACAGAGGGCTGATCTCTAAAATATAAAAAGAACTCAAGAAACTATACATCAAATTCAAAATAATCCAATTTTAAAAATGGGTACAGACCTAAACAGAATTTTCAAAGGAGAATCTCAAATGGCAGAGAAACCCTTAAATGTTCAACATCCTCAGCCATCAAGGAAATGCAAATCAAAACAACTTTGAGATTCCATCTTACATCTGTCAGAGTGGCTAAGATCAAAACCACAAATGAGTGCTCGCTTCGGCAGCACATATACTAAAATTGGAACGATACAGAGAAGATTAGCATGGCCCCTGCGCAAGGATGACACGCAAATTCGTGAAGCGTTCCATATTTAAAAAAAAAAAAACCCACAAATGACAGCTCATGCTGGAGAGGATATGGAGGAAAGGGAACACTCCTGGTGGCAATGGATGCACAGCCTGAACTGGTCATCTCCTCTGGTCCAATTGATGTCTATCACAGTTGTAAATAGAAAGTCTCCATCCAGTGACTGATGGAGGCAGATTCAGAGAGCCACAGCCAAACATTGAACTGATATTAGGGAGTCATGCTGAGAAGAGGGAGGAGGGATTGTAGGAGCCGGAAGGGGGGGGGGGGGGCTAGAGGCATAGCAGGAAAATCCACAAATCCACAGAAATAGCTAGCCTGGCCCATGGGAGCTCACAGCGTCTGAACCAACAACTAGGGAGCCTGCATGGGACTGACCTAGATCCTCTGCATATATGAGACAAATATGTAGCTTAGTCTACTTGTGGGACTTCTGGCAATGAGCGCAGGGACTGTCCCTGGTGCTTTGACTGTCTCATGGGAATCTGTTCTTCATGCTAGATTGCCCTGCCCAGCCTGAATACAGGGGGAGGTGCTTGGTCTTATGGCAGCTTGATAGGCCATGCTTTGCTGACTCACAGGAGAGGCCTACCCCTTTCTCACTGAATATGGAGGAGGGCTGGGTTGGAGGGGGAAGTAAGTGGAAGGAGAGGAGGGAGGGGAGGCAGTGGTCGGGTTGTAAAATAAATAAACATTTTTTAAAATTAAATTTTAGGTTAGCATATTGTATTAGTTGCCTTACACATGGTTATAACAAAAATACCTGGTAATAGCAACTCACTGAAGGAGAGTTTTCGCTGGGCTCACAGTTTGAGGGACTAGTCAGTCATGGCGTGCACATCACAGTGGAAAGAGTTCGAGGCAGCTGGTCACAACACATGTAGTCAGAAAACAGAGAGATGAAGGCTAGCGCTGCCTTTGTTCTTTGATTAGGTTTACAGTCAGGACCACCTCCATTAACCTAAGATAGAAAATCCCCACAGACATTTCTAGAGATTTCTCTCCAAGGTGATCCTACATCCTGTCAGACTGACAATCATCACAAACCATGCAACTCGTCACCCGATTACAGTAAACCTGAGGTTGATCCCAGGGACCATGTAGTAGAAGGAGAGAATCACCTCTTAAAAGCTTGCCTCTGACCTCCCCACGTACCCGCAAGCATGTACAAACATGCAAAGTAAATTAGCAAGTGGGCAAATAAATAAAATGTAATGAACTATCATGTATGCCAGGTAATGGGTTTCACTGTGCCATCCTCATACACACACGTGTCATTGGAGCTTACTCTCCTGCATCCCCTCCCCAACTCTGCTCCTCCTTCCGGCTGATTCCCTTTCTCCACACAGCTACTGCTCCATCTTCCGCTTTCTTTTTTTTTCTTTTCTTTTTTATTTATTTATTAAAGATTTCTGCCTCCTCCCCGCCACCGCCCCCCATTTCCCTCCCCCTCCCCCACATCTTCCACTTTCTAATTGGATGCACGTCTTTACCTTTCCTGGGTATGTCTGGGTTTGTGTCAAGTTGACAAAAACAGCTATGACAATGATGTATGACGTGTATTGATTTGCATATATTGAACCGTCCTTTCGTTTTTATGATGAATACCATTTGATTATGGTATTTAATCCATTACTTTACTACTATATGTAGTTTTCTAGTATTTGGTTATGGTCTTTATCACAGCGATAGAAACTCTAACCAAGATAAACAGCAAGCATTCTTAACAACTGAGCCATCTCCCCAACCCTCTCTCTGAAACCTTTTCACATATATTAGTTGCTATAAGCATTACTCAGAAGTATCATTTTTTTCTCTATCTCATAAATTTTGGTAACTGTTTCTTTATGTTCATTTGTTTCAAGAAAAAAATAATTTAAATTTCCCTCTTAATTTGCTTCATGACTCGGTGGTTATTCAAAATTATATGATTTGGTTTTCCTACATTTTTACAATTTTCACAGTTTCTATTATGGTTGTGTTTCATTTTATCCTATTTTGGCCAGAGAAGATACAGGCTATAATTTTGAAGTTTTTGATTTGTAAAGACTTGTTTTTATGACAAAACATGACCTGTTCTGAAAATGTTCATGAGACAATGAGATGAACGTGTGTTTTGCAAGCAGTAAGTGAAATGTCAGATAAGCCTATTGGATTCCCTTGTCTATAGTGCAGTGTAACTTGGTCAGTTTTTTCTCTGGCTGATCTGACTTCTGATTAAAGTGAGAGTTGAAGTCCCTGGTTATTATATATAACAGGTTCTATCTCCCTTTCTATATTGTAATTTACGATTTGTACATTTTGATGATCTGGTGTTAGACATCACTCTGTTGATTCAGTCTTTTGCTTACTGTACAGAAACCTCTTTTCTAGTCTATGTTTTGGGGTTTTCTTTCTTTGTTTGTTTATTTGGTTGGTTGGTTTTTGACTTTTTGCCTTTGGATTTTTGAAACAGGATTTCTCTGTGTAGCCTTGTTTGTTCAGGAACTTGCTTTGTAGACCAAGCTGGTCTTGAACTCAGAGTTCCACCTGCCTCTGCCTGCTGAGTACTGGGATTAAAGGCATGCACCACACCACCCTGGCTAACATTTTGTTTAATTGAGAAATGTGCCTTTTAATTGAGGAATTTAATCCATTTAACAATAAAGTTGCTATTGATGGCAGAAACCAATGGCTGTCACGACGTTGGTTGTGTTGTTTTGTGTACCTGCTGCTCTCTTCTTCCTCTCTTGTTGTGAATCATTGTGGTTTGGGGTTTTCTGTAGTGTAAAGCTTTGATTTCTTGCTCTTTCTCAGCTGTGTATCCACTCTGCCAGTGAGTTTGAAGCTTTTTTATGTTTTCATGATCACTGTTACCCTTTAAGGAGTTTCTTCAAATCTTTTGTAGTGTTGATGAACTCCTTCAGGCTTTCTTTGTCTGAGAAGGGCTTTACTTCTTCATTTCTGAAGGATAGCTTTGCTGTGTATTGTATTCTTCATCGGCTAGTTTTAGTTCTAAGAATATATTATCCTATCTTCTTTAGGGCTCCCAGACTTCTTTGTTTGTTGGTTTGTTTGTTTTTTGAGATAGAGTTTTTCTGTAGTTTTGGAGCCCGTCCTGGAACTAACTCTTTAGACCAGGGTGGCCTTGAACTCACAGAGATCCACCTGCCTCTGCCTCCCGAGTGCTGGGATTAAAGGCGTGCACCACCTCTGCCCTGTTTAAGACTTCTAATCAGAAATCTGTGTTGGTTCAGTAAGGATTTCACGTAGGTGACTCAACACCTTTTCCACGCTGCTTCTGAATTCTTTCCTTGCCTTTTGACTGATTAAATATAGCACTTTGGAGAAGGCCTCTTTGGTTTGAGTCTAATCAGGACTCTTTGAGATTCATTGGTCTGGGTGTTTCCTATTTCTCTCAAAGCATAGGACCTTCACAGATATTGTTTGTTCAGATATGCTTTCTGTGGCTTTCATCTTCCTGCATCTGAAATTCCATAATGTAAGCATTTGCCCATTCACTGGCGTCTCACAGGTTCTGTAGCATTTCCCTCCAACAG
The DNA here is from genome assembly GCF_014885135.2 of Alexandromys fortis. NCBI lineage: Eukaryota > Metazoa > Chordata > Mammalia > Rodentia > Cricetidae > Alexandromys > Alexandromys fortis. Next base: position 2,503,483 of record NW_026067981.1, on the reverse strand, counting down.
ATTCCATTCACCATCTCTGATTAGGTTACAATAAAACCTACCTTGAGATGTAGGTAGTCTTTCCTCCATTTAATCTAGTCTTAATCATTTATTCTAGTCACTGAGTTTAGTCACGGTGAAAGATTTCTGTTTGTGGCTGTCTCTCTGCTGAAATTCTCACAATAGCTGTGAATTGTCATCCAGATGTCTCTGAAGTTTCCTCTGGACTCTCACTGATACACCATTCTGAATTCCACACTTTGTATCTCCTTCCTTTGTGTCTGTCCGTTACTGTAAGAATATTAGATTTTCTTACAGTTTTTTTTTATTTTTTTGTTCATTTCGTATGTCCCTACACTGATATCTGAATATCTAGTGAAGCAGGTGCCTTTTCCAGCTTGGGGAGGTTTATTTCCCCCCTAAGAGGAGGAGGTTTTCCTGTGATGTGTGCTAGGGTATTAGTTAGTTGTAGTTAGTTAACGCTGAGTCTGTGTCCAGCTGGTATTGTCTTGTTGCTTATTCAGCTACACTCCTTGTAAAAGGTTTCTACAGATGTGTTAGAGGACCAGACTGTGGGTGTCTATACCTATGATCGACATGGTAGGATTTTCCTGGGCGTGGGATGACTGTGCAGCTGTAGCATATACCTGCAGACGGTGTGAGGCCAGTGACTATGTGGTGGGTTTTCTTCCATGCAATATATAGTCACATGGGCCAAGTCTAGCCAGCTGTTAACAGGGCCACTGGGGAGGCTGCCGTCTTGATTCTGGTTCTGGGACTATCTCAGACACGAGTGTAGGCATTGCAGATTAGCCACACAGAGGGCATTCTGGGGAGGCTGCCATCTTGATTCTGATTCTGGGACTATCTCAGACATGAGTGTAGGCATTGCAGATTAGCCACACAGAGGGCTTTCTGGAGGAGCGGGGTCACTACTTGTTTGGTTTAGGGGGCCATCGCAAATTTATGATGATGACATTTGGGGCAAGCCAATTGTATGGCAGACTCACCAAGATGGGCCTGGCAACCAGCCAATAGCTGTCAGATTGAGTTTGATTATACACTTATTATGGGCTGGCCAGTTGTGTGGTGTGCTCTCAGTCAGGCAGGGGAGTTCCGATGGTTGTTGGGATGGTGGCAGAAGGACAAAGGTCCCGTAGGCTGAGTGCCTGTGCAGTGCAGGCACCAAGGCTGCTGACCAGTTATCTGTTAGGCCAGGCAGCCACACGAGTGCTACAAAATCTTTGCCAAATTCTCTTTCATCAGGTACACCTGTTTGGGAAAATAGAGCATTGCGTATGTTGGGAAGTCAACGTAGGGGCCCTGCTGCTAGGTACAGGCAGAATATTTGGGGTTACTGGGATGTTGTTTGTGTTAGCATGGTTGAATGACAGCAGTCTCTAGAATGGAGATGTGCTGCGAACAGTAGCCAGCCTCGAGATGGTTGTTCTCTGCCAGAGGACTTATGAGTCTCAGCTGCTTAGATTAGGCGTGAACGACATGAGCTCTGGGGCTGCATAACTGCGCACACTGAGCAGGCTTCCACGCTGCGTTCAGACTATGGTGACAGAGGAGTCTCCTTTACTGTCAACAGAAGCAGCAACGAGACCACATGAAGCCTGCAGCTTATTTCCTAGCATAGGAGTCCTGGCCCTGAAACGACGTTCAGGGTGGAAAAGATGCAAGGCTGGGCTGTGTTTCCAGACCCTGTTGGGGAATATCATTTTCAGGTGTGTGACTTTTGTTTACGCTGCATTTGTTTAACTCAGTGAAGTTGTGTCTAAAACACATGATGGTCTAATAAAGAGATGAATGGCCAATAGTGAGGGAGGAGTAAGGATAGGCAGGGCTGGCAGGCAGAGAGAGAGAGTATAAATAAGAGGAGGACAAGGAGCAAAGGAGAAGGCAAGGAAGTCAGCTACCCAGCTACCCAGCAAGCCACAGTGAAAGAAGTAAAGAAAGGTATACAGAATTAAGCAAAAATAAAAGCCCAGAAGCAAAAGATAGGATAATTTAGTTTAGAAAAGCTGGCAAGTAACAAGCCAAACTAAGGCCAGGAATTCATAATAAAGAATAAGCCTCCATATGTGATTTACTAGGGAACTGAATGGTGGGGCTCCCCAAAGGAGTCCAACGAGTAAATTGTCACACAGCAAATCCCCCAGGAATTCAACCACTTCTCTACCATTCTCTCACAGACTTTCCCGTTTATCCTGTCTTGTGTTGTTGGGGTCTGAGGTTCCAAATCAACCCAAGCAGACACAAGAGGTTACCTAACGGCAAGTTTCACTGCAGGGCAACACAAAAAAAAAGGAGGAAGAAGAGGGGCTGATCCATCAAGGTCACAGAACAGACTTGGGAGCCGAACTGTGAACCCCTAAATGTCAGCTGAAGCAAGTATTTAAGCACAAAAATCACAAACATTTGTTGCCACATTGTAGCCACCATTTTCATCGATTATGATTTAGAGATTAAGGGGCTTCCTTGAATGTTCCATCATTGTCAATCGATGTACAGAGCAAGCTTTTCAGTCCAACCAATCAGATCCATTTGTTCCATCTGTTGGGAGGAACCGCCATGATGTTTCTAGAGAACTAAAGATGCACAGAGACTCTTTCTATGGTTTAAGGAGGAGGTGGTCAGCTACTGGAAGGTTCCCAGCTCCCCCCGGGGCTTGGGGACCTGAACTTTGTTTCACCCTACAGGTAAAATGGAATCTGAAGTCAAAGGGGCAGTACTTAGGCCAAGGCGCTTTTTGTGAATAACTTCCAACATCAGAGTTATTAGTCCTTCGTCTTTACCTATTGCCTTCGGGAATGAATGACAGGTAATTCCATGTAGCTCTCTTGCTGATGTCACTAATACACTCATTTTAAACCATGGAAAATGAGACATAACTATGAACTCTAGATCTAAGTTTAGGCTCCAAGTTTATTAACCTGAAAAATCAACTATACCCAGTAATCGAGGATGAAGGCTGTGTTAAGCAACTTCCTGAGAAAACTAGTTAGTGCCGTGTTTGCATCATATGCTTATTTACTATTCCTTCAGCATCTTCCAGATGCTCACGCTCCCCTGCACCTAGAAATAGATTTGGTACAGTTTGTACCTTTGGACCAATGGCATTCACATAAGAATGGAAATTCATGCCTAGATAGCTACTTGCCTATTTCATGAACAATAGATGAATCAACAGCTAAACAGATGAACAGAATAGATATTTGGCATGACAAGGTGCCGCTAAGGAAAAGTGAGTCTGCTGATAGACTCAACAGCACAGAGCAAAAGGCTAAATTTATCTTCAGTTTGCACCAGTTCACCCTATTAGCACAAATGTTTTGTGCATTTATTTCTGCTGTTGCCTGGTTTGTGAATCAGGACCCAAACCAACAAGTTTCCCCAGAACTTCTTTACTGGCATCATCTTCAAATGTTTGGGAAATAAGGAAAAGAGTCATAAGTTAGCACACAAGAGAGCTAACCGAGGGAATTGCGAGGGCTTGGCCAGAGATTGCATGTCAGTGTGGTAGGAAGGGGAAATGGTGGCCTATAACCTCAGGGAATATTGCCAAAAGTCCACTCCTCTCTCGCCCTGTCCCGGAGGAAGTAACAGCCTGCAAGCAGTACCTCACTGTGGAGAAAAGCAAACCTAAAGCAGCCTTAGCTGTCACCCTACACCTGGAAGCAAAGTTTTCACCAATATCACCAACTTCTACTAAAACTCTTTAAAGCATTCAAATATTCGCAGAAATAAATTCTCTTGTGTCATCTGTAGCTTCAATATTGTTGCAAGTTAGCCAATCACATCTGTCTGGACCAGTGCTCCTTCCAAAAACAAAGTATAATAGATCACCAGAGCCAAAGCCAAAGGAGCTTCCTGAATGCTAATTAAATGTTAAGCTTTTTTTTTTTTTTTTTAAATTATTGTTGTTTTCAGGAAGAATTGGGCCTGGAGAAGGAAAAAGTCTAAAATGATCCTGCAGTTAACTGCTGCTCTGAAGGTTTTGGGTCCAACTCTGATGCTGTATTTATTCTGTTAACGCTTGTAATGAAGGAAAGAGGTGAGTGAAAGGTTTTGTTACCTGCAAACCCTGAGTGGTGGAGAGCAATGTTAACCTGATTCAACTCTAACATTTATAAAGCAAAGCCATGGAATTTGAGGCTACCTAACTTTGGGGATTCAAGAGAATTTTCTTTCACTTCAGATCCCCAGCTCAGCTTCCAGAGGTGGATGATTGGAAAGAGCAGAGGTGACAAGGGCTCAATCAAAGATCAGGTGCCAGAAACGCAGGCAGAGAATTCAAGAAAAGGTAACTGCTGGGGTGGGCCTAAAACACTGGCTCAGGGAGCAGAGGCTTCTGGGTAATGCACTGGCCAGATCTCTAGCATGTAATGCAATGTTGGCTGGAAGCAGTGACAATTAATGAATGTGTTTTCCCAAACACGTGAACATGAGGAGCAGCTAGAGCAGCCTTCGGAATAGAGTGCAGTTGTAACACCTGTCAAAGGAGGGGATGGGAAGAGGGAAGTTGAGGCAACACTTCAGACTCGTGCAGGGTCCTGGAACAGTTACAGTCAAATGGATGGAGAGTCCTTCAGGCACATCGTCTACTGTCTGATCCCCACACCCGCGGGAGGGGCCTGTGCTGTGTACCTGTGTTCCATCATCGACTGGAAGAAGCTTGAGGACCATGGCGCCTCCCTACAGAATTGTGTCAGATCCCAGAAGGGAGGAGCCTGGGGCTGAGTTCTGCAATACAGAAGGCCTGGGTGGTGAGTCTTCATGGGGTCCAGGTCAACTGGCATCATTGAGTTTCTCCTGCCCAGGGGTCCAGCATCCATTGTGAAGGTTAACCTTGTCAACTCCTGGAAACAAAAAAGTCTCTGGGCACATCTGTGAGGGATTATCTAGAACAGATTAATGAGATATTGTCATGTCAGGGCCCATGAATCTGGGACTGAATGAAGAGACGACAGTAAGCTGAAGGCAAACACAATCCCTCTGCCTCTTGCCTGAATATCTGGTGAGCAGCCACCTCAAGTTCCTGTTGCCAGGACTTCCTAATTATTATGGTTTGTACCCTGGAACTGTGAACCAAAGTAAGCTCTTCTTTATGTGCCTTTTCAGGTGGTTTTGTCACAGTAGCAAGACAAACACCTAATAAGCCCGTCAAGGACCATGTTTGTGGCAGTGTTCCGTAAATTGTATTTATCGGTTAAGGAATTCTCCTTTCTGGCTTACTAAATGTTTTTCTTTTCCTTCTAATAGTCACAAATTTTTTTACTGAGATGATTATATGGATCTTTTCCCATCTGTTAATATGACTATTAACATGGATATGTTAATAATAATAAGATCCATATAGATCTTGTAGTAAAAGCCCACTCTTACGTTCTGGAAATAAATCTAACTTGAGTATCAGGTGGCATATTTTTATTCAATGCTGCATTTGACCTGCTAATATTATGTTTGAGATTTTTCACAAGGGCGATTAGTCTAAAATTTTCCTTTGTTGTCAAGTGTTTATCTGATTTTTGAATCAAGATGTTCTCAAGTCATAATATTTGGAGAATAGTCTATATTTTTGTGTCTAGAAATGTAAAGAATACTTGGAAGGCCATTTTCCATTGGCTTCTTTATGGGAAAAGTTTCATTGCTCTATTGAAATTCTATGTTGAACCTGAGAGTTAAAACTAACACAATGCATACATATGCATGTATGCAACAATAATAATCAAAGAAAAAGAATCTAGAGTCTTGAACAGTTGTTCTCAACCTGTGGGTCATGATCCACTGGAGGGTCAGACTTCCGTTTCACAGCGGCTGCATATCAGACATCCTTCAGATCAGATATTTATTTACACTGTGATTCATAGCAGTGGCAAAATTAGAGCTATAAAGTAGCAATAAAATCATTTTATGGTTGGGGGTCACCACAACATGAGGAACTGTATTAAATGGTCGCAGCATTAGGAAAGTTGAAAACCACTGATCTTGAGGGTGTGGGGACTTGGAAGGACTTCAAGAAAAGGCAGCTGGGAGGGGCAAGAGGGTGCAAGGAGAAGAGGGAAAATGATGTAATTCTATTTCAGTTAGAAATTCATTTTTTAAATAAAAAAAAAGAAAGGGAGAAAAAAAGCCTGGTTCTAGTTTTGACAAAGAATGGAGCAATATGCAGATGAAGGCCAGCATAGTCTATAATTAAGAACTTTAACATTCTTGTTCAAGCATTAAATGTTAAGTAAAATGTATCTTGTCTTCAATATAGGAGATGTTTAGGTTTCCTGTTTCTTTAGGAATATCTTTGAGAAGTAGAAGGTTTTTTAAACAAATTTATTCATTTGACTGTTGTGTGTGTGTGTGTGTGTGTGTACCTGCATGTACATATGCATGTTTGCACGTGTGCACGTATGCATTTGGAGGACTGAGTTTGATAACGGGTGACTTTGTCCATCACTCTCCACTAGATATATAGAGAGAGGCACGGTCTCTTGCTCAACTCAGAACTTGATCTTGTGCTAGTCTGGCTAGCCAGCTGGGTGGAGGGACTTTCTGCTTCTGCTTTCCATGTGCAGGATCTACAGTGTCTGGCATGACCACCTTGCTTTAATGTGGGTTCTGCGAATCCCAGCTCCAGTCCTCACAGTTTCAAGGCAAGCATCTTACTCACTGAGCTCTCTTCTCTGCTCCCAAAATGTCTCCTTTACGGTTTCAAGTCCTCTTGTCTTAATAATGCACCAAGTTTAATCAGTGCTGCCCAGTTGTTCATGGCTGTGAAGTTATTCTCTGGGGGCACAGGCAAGCAGCCAGTGGTCACCCCTCCAAAAAAAAAAAACCCTAATTGTCCCTCCTCTAGTATCCATCAACTGCCAATAGCTCCTCAGCTATGGAACCTCAGGTTCTCCTCCTGTCTCCACATTGGAATATGTAACTGGTTTCATCTTGGGCAAATAAGGACAGTTGCTGTAAGTTCCTGAGTGCAATGTCACGTTGTGTTCAGAGAACAACGTTCATTCTTGTCATCTAGCTCTTGCAACCTCTCCACCCTCTTCTGTGATGTTCTCTGCATGTGGGTGGGTGTGGGTGTGAACGAGACAGACGTTCTGTTTATGGCTGAGCATTCTCAGTCATTTATTCTCTCACTTTGAGCACTCAGGAGTCTCTGCCTTTACCACTACCCCTCTGTTCATAATGCTACCTTACCAATGAAGAATCTCGGTACTGAAAATAAGCCTAGGTCTGTTATTTGTTTGTTTGTTTTTTTGTTTTGCTTTGTTTCGTTTTGTTTTGTTTTTGAGACAGAGTTTCTCTGTAACTTTGGAGCCTGTCCTGGAACTAGCTCTTGTAGACCAGGCTGACCTCGAACTCACAGAGATCCACCTGCCTCTGCCTCCTGAGTGCTGGGATTAAAGGTATGTGCATTAACTGCCCGGCAAGCCTAGGTCTGAACTAGGCACTTGCTACTTTTGCTAAAAAAGCATCAATTTCTCGCTTGGACTCACAGTTCATCTTGGATTCTAGAATAAGCAAACCTTGCAGGATGGACAGTTATCTGTGATGGTGAGGTGGGCTGCTAGAACAGGGGGGCAGCTGTCTTACAAGACTTAACCAGGTCTGCTTAACTCTTGCCCCTCTGCTCCAGCTCGTCCACTGTTTGAGGATAAAGTTCATGTCAGTAGTGTAAAAATGGGCTTGGGGGATCACTGAACCCCTCTATATGTTCTCTCCAGTGTGACCACATCAAATAAATCTCTCTCTACTTTTCACCATTCCCAGCAGAGGATAGGCACAGGATCTCTTGTCTGATTCTGAGTAGGATAATAGAAAAGTCTGAGTAATATATCTCAGACCACAATGCTGTTAGATACCAGAAACACGGACCTTTGAAATTAGTGATAATAACTACTATTATATCAGCAGCTATCATTTATCCAGTGTTTTCCAGTCACTTTCCTAAGTTCTTTTTTTGTCTTTCCTTTTTTTTTATTTATTAAAGTTTTCTGTCTCTTCCCCACCACCGCCTCCCCTTTCCCTCCCCCTCCCCCAATCAAGTCCCCCTCCCTCGTCAGCCCAAAGAGCAATCAGGGTTCCCTGCCCTGTGGGAAGTCCAAGGACCACCCACCTCCATCCAGGTCTAGTAAGGTGAGCATCCACGAAACTGCCTAGGCTCCCACGAAACCAATAGGTACAGTAGGATCAAAAACCCATTGCCATTGTTCTTGAGGTCTCAGTAGTCCTCACTGTCCACTATGTTCAGCGATATCAACCAACTGATTGATCCATACAACTAACCCATGAAGCTGAACTAAACTGACCACCATTCACCATTCAGTGATAAAAAAAAAAACTGGCATAAAGGGCTTTAGTAACTTGCTCAAGCCACACAGCACAGAGACACAGTGACGCCATAATATTGCTCAATTTGCTGGTAAACTTTAAATGCATGAGAAGGAGACCTGGCGTCACAGTCATTAAGAATAAAGCTAGAACTCGGAATAGAGCTCAATGATAGGACACTTGTCTATCACACACAGGGCCTTGTATTCAGCTCCCAATACTGAAAGAAAACAAAACAAGAAGGAGTTCTAGGTATTCCCCCTTCCCATTTCAGCACAAAAGATCAAGAGACAGAGGTCGTGTGCTGCTCTTGGGTGTTTTGACATGTGGATCCTCCAGGGAAGCTCAGATCTCCTGTCGATGAGGAGCGTAAGTGAGCCCTTGAAAGTATTGCACGGTGTAAGAAGCCTTAAGTATTCTCAGGGCGAGGAATCTTTTAAAAAAAACAAATCACAAAACACTCGCTTGTTATTGCTATCTGATCTGCAAGAGTCGCTCTCTCAAAACAGTTACCCTGGGTGATGGGAGTGTGATCAGGAGCATTGCCCAGCAGTTGCTGTTACTACTCAGTCATACACCCCCAGCAGCCTCAAGAGCCTTCTTATGCAAGAGGTCACAGACTACAGCTTGACCATGTGCGAGTTCCTATAGCTCTCCTAATTACTTCTAAATATCAAAATGTCAGTACCCCCTTGTGGTTTAATAAACACATCAATGAGAGAAAACTCCGGCAGTTACTGATGCAGACACATGCTTTCTAAGGAGATCTAATTTATCTAGAAGATTATGAAATACCCCAGAGCAAAGAGTACAGTTGTGTAAGTCGGTCCTTTGTTCAACATGCTTGCTATCCTCGTGCCCTAAATCCACATGAAACCAATCTCACAGGCAAATGTGGGCCTCACAAGCAGAAACTGCTGATGGCTCCCCAGCACCCTGACCGAGGCTGACCAGTCTGTATCAGTGTCTCTACCTAAACTGTGTTCGTGAAACTGCAAAAACTCATTTTCTTTGGAGTGGGAAGAATTGATTGCCAACCGAATAGTGAAGAGCATTTTAGATCCAGGGCCTTTTCCCGTTCCCAGTCTTCTCCACTTGCCTTTGTGAGTTTACAGGCATTTGGGCTACATCCTTGACTTAGCTCCTGTATTAAGAATAAAGAAGATAAGTTCATGCAGGGGAAAAATAACAAAGGAGGGACTTTCCTACAAGATCTTTGAAAAGGCGGACATTTGCATAAGCCATATTTAACCAGAATCTTTGTTTTATGTTTTTCCTTTCTAGACTCCCTCCTATTCTCCACCCTCCCACTCATCAGAGAACAAAGGCTTCAGGATGCCTCCTAGGGACCTTCCTGGCTCATCATCTTCGTGCCTGGATAATTACATCTAATGACTTGCATCTCCTGCTTCCATTTCCCCCTCTTAAATCATCAGATACACTTGTCTACCAGATGCAGCTGTGATTCTGTCCCTCTCTTGCTCTCGTTTTCCAAAGACTGCGGTACAAGCTTCGTGAGCTTTAGCTTGAAATTTAAAGCCCTGGGATGACATTTCTCTCTCTGCTTTACTTTAAGATAGTGATATTTGTCTGCATAGCAACAGGCCCCAGGAACATTTCTTTTCACTTCTCCTTTTCCCTTTAAAAAACAAAACAAGCCAGGCGGTGGTGCATGCCTTTAATTCCAGCACTCCCGAGGCAGAGGCAGGAGGATCTCTGTGAGTTCGAGGCCAGCCTGGTTTACAAGAGCTAGTTCCAGGACAGGCTCCAAAGCTACAGAGAAACCCCGTCTTGAAACAAACAAAACAAACAAAAAAAGCAAGGCCTCCCAGGGATATCCTAAGATGATATTTTAAGACTGGGCACAAACCCTTATATCAAAGCTGGACTAGCCAACCCAGCAGGAAGATAAGGGCCCCAAGTGCAGGCAAAAGAGTCAGAGACATTCCCACTCCCATTATTGGGAGTCCCACAAGAACATCAAACTACATAGCCCTAAGGTATATGCAGAGGATCTTGCTCACCCCCATAAAGGTCCATGTTTGTTCCTTTAGTCTCTGTGAGTCCCTATGAGCCCTGCTTAGTTGATTCTATAGGCCATGTTCTTGTGATGTCCTAGAGTCCTCCGGCTCCTTTGATCCTTCCTTCCAATCTTCTGTGGGATTCCCCCGTTCTACCTGTGGGTCTCTGCATCCGCTCCCTTCAGTTTCTGCCCCTCTTATAACAACATGCACAGATCTATGAATATAGCAGGAAATCATTAGGGATCATTTCTTTGATTTTTTTTTTCTTGTCAGTCATGTTTGGACACATGACTCTCCCAGGGAAGGGGAAATAAAATAGAATTTGTGAGTGGACTCAGTGCCAGTGGGGATAGGAGCAGGAGGGATCAGGTGGGGCTGAGGGGAAAAAAGGAGAGAGTACTGGAAAAGATGACCCGAGTCAGGTTATTTGGAGGCGGATGTAGAAACCTAGTGCAGTGAAAACTCCCTGGAATCTCCAAGAGTGACTCTAGCGAGTCTTCTAGCAATAGGGGAATGTAGAGCCTGGACTGGCCATCTTCTAGAACAAGGCAAAGCTCCTAGCAGTGAGACCAGGACACCAACCCAGCCACACAACCTTCATCCTACAATCTGTGCGGCCTGCAAGCTGTGCTGGGTAATGGTGGTACAAAACTTGTGGGAGTGGCCAACGACTACTCCAACTTGAGGTCCAAACCACAAGAGGGAGCCCACAGCTGACAATGCCTGGATGACCAGGAGCCAGAGGCAGGACAGCCCAGAGACCCAGGTTAGAGCCAAATACAGCTGACTATAACTTTTCTTTCAAAAACAAAACAAGGTTTCAGTTTACAAAGCTGTTTCACAATAACCCTTGACACAACATCACAATAACACTATGATGTAAACAGGTAGACTTCCTTATTTTACAAGCAAATTAACTAAATCTCAAGGTAAGGAACTCAGTCTTGAAGGGGATTTATCTCAACATTGTAATAAAATTCTTAAAATCACATATTAACCTTATGTCATGAATAGAAGACCGTACTTCTCTTTCTTTTTGGTCCCTTGCCCCTGATGTTTGAAGTGACGAAGCATCTCAGGCAGGGCTGTGAGCATGAGTCTGCTCTCTGCACACCACACTTCTCTGAAGGGTGCACCCTAGGCCATATGAGTGGGATTGACACCTGCTAGTAAGCACACAAGATGAAAGGTCTTTTGCAATGGTGATAGAATCTGAAATGACTTGAAGAAAGAAAAAAATCCTTGTTTAAAAATATAGTCTCACAAGATGTGAAAATGTGCGTAAAAGCAGCATTGGCCATGAAACAGGAAAAATATTTCCAGCCAGTTTCTTTTTCTCTTTCTTTTCCTCCCTCCCTCCCTTCCTTCTTTTCTTTCTTCTTTTATTTATTTATTTAGTTAGTTATTTAGTTAGTTAGTTAGTTCTCACCATTTATTTATTTGTTTGTTGTTTGTTTTGCTCTTACTAAGTAGCCCTGGATGGCCTGAAATTCACTTTGTAGACCAGGTTGGCCTTGAGCTCATAGACCTCCGCCTACCTCAGCCTTTGCCTCCCAAGTGCTGAGATTGAAGGCATGCACAACCACATCCAATTCCAATCTGTTTCTTACAGTGTACTGCCTTCCTGTAGGGATTCCGGTGCTGAAGTTAGCTGAATACTTATCACAGCACCTGTAGACTTTTTCTAATCTATTTGAATGCATTTTACCCATTTACTGCTACAGCTCTAGTGGGCGCCATGAACCTTGGAGAGTAGAGACTAAAAGTAAAGTGGACTAAAGTCGCAGGCCATAGTCATCTTTATTCAGGGCATCAAGAAATTTCTCTTCTGAGGGCTAGGCAAAGTCATATGAGCAGTTTGAGAGTTCAGGCAGTATGCAGTCATGAGGGCGAGGTCACATGAGTTTAGGAAGGTCACATTTTTTTGGCTTATACAGTCTCGAGGGCAAGGCTACATTAGTTCCAGCCATATACAGTCACGGGGACAACCTGTGCTTGGAAATATCATCTAAATAGTAAGAGTAAAATGATGGGTAATTTGAAGAAAACACACTCCTATTTACACCAGGACAGGCATGAAAGCACATTCTCAGAACAAATGCACGTTATGCAGGGATGGAGGGTACGGGTCTCTTGTGTACTTGGAGTTTTCCCACAAGCTCTCAGGAATCGCCTCACACAACTTTATCCATGGACTGTGCTCCAGCAGTTAAGAGCACTTCCTGCCCTTCCAAAGGTCCTGAGTTCAATTCCCAGGAATCACATGGTGACTCACAACTATCTCTAGTGAGATCTGGTGCCCTCTTGAGGAAGAGGCCTGGTCAGTCATCCTCATCAACTTAGACCACGAAACCCAATATGGACAAGTTCAACAGTCATATACGGGCTGCCCACATATGCTTCAGCATTGCCAGGCATAAATTTCATTCATTTCATTCATTCAAGTAACGAACTAGAAACTCCAGCGATCTGGTGAAATCTCTTCCCTCAAGAGATGTACAATGTTATCTAGGGGAAAACAACATGTATTCTCATATACAAACAACAGACTACGGAACAGTTTTAAAAATGGGCTGTATTTAAATGCATCGTGCAGAGTGAAGCCAAGAAACGCTTGGGTGAGTTAAATAGCTAGCTATAAAAGAAGCAGCAAGGGACAAGAACAGCTGTCCTGAAACTTAAAATTAGAAGTCATGTTTCTGAGTAGGAGATATTAGGGCAAGGGGAAGGTGTTACTCCAGCATGAGCCCAGGAATCTTTCTACCTGTTTTAACTCATCTTCATAATATCAGAAATATATTTATTATCTACATTCCAAGATAGTGGGTCATGTCAATATTAAAAAATAAGTAGTCGTCAGAACCCTGACCTCAAAGAACCTAGAGAGATGTACTAAAGAGAAGGGAAACTTCCAAACTAACAGTCAGTAAAGGCGATTTTCTCTTATTTGTTCCATGACTACTAGATGCTATGTGTGGAAGTTAGCTAGCTAAGGAAAGGACACGGGGAAGGTGAGTGTGAACGGTCACGGTGGCTTCCACGCACAGGAAGTGGGGCTACAGTGCAAATGAGACTTGTCTAACTTGAACAAAACAGCCTTCTTTGGAGGTGGAAAGCAACGGTTTTTATCATCTTCTTCATAGTTTATGGACTGTGTGAAAGGAATCCGGTTCAGTTACATGTGCATCAAAGTTTCACTGTGTTTGATATCAGATCCAGTACTGGACTAAAGTAGGAAACAGGAGTTAGGAAAGAGCGAGGTCAGACTTCTTCATACCCCAGAGCCTTTTTCTCTCCACAGAAAAGATAATAAAATCCTGAGCTATATAAACAAAAATTACAGGCTAGGGTCAAGGAGCTGAGTGAGCAGCGAGGAGGCTAGAGGAGCTGTCGGTCACGTAGAAATCCTTCCAGATACCCTGAAGCAAACATTTCATCTTCACTGTGGGCGATGCCTTTGTCCAAAATCTTTGAGGGAGGATTTGAAGTTGTTTCCAACTTTATTTTTTGGCACCTTGTGACTTTTCCTTTCATAGAGGATGAATTAGTATGGATCATCCATCCTGAAACAGAAACAAAAGATTATAAAAATTAAACTAAGGAAAATTTTTAAAAAATGGCAAAAATTAAAATGTTACTAATATAGATGAACATATTTAGGTGAGAGAGGCAAGGAAACTGCATACACGGAAGTAAGGGGTAAGGGGCCACTAACATGAAGACGAGTGAGGAACTGCTTCCCATTGGGAATTGTGGACAGGCTATGGAATATTTTCAAACAACTGGAGAAGAGACACTAGAGCAACATTTTACACCCTCGTGTATTACCACCCCCAAATTAATGTTTTAAAGAGTTATTTTAGTTGTGTGTGTGTGTATGCGCATATGAGTGAAGTTGTCTGAGGAGGCGAGATGAGGGTGTCAGAGTCCCTCGAGTTGGAGATCCAGGCCATTGTGAACCACCCAGTGCAGATGCTAGGATCTGAACTTGGATTCTCTACAAGAGCAGTACACTCCTGGCTGCTGAGTCAGCTCTCTGTACCATCCCCAACCCCATCCCTCCTCCAAGTAAATACTTTAAATGTCAGCTCTGGTTCCACCGGAAGTCCCAATTCTCTAAGAAGCTCCTCACAGATGCTCACACTGGAACATCTGCTGGTCCACAGATCACATCTGGTCGTATTTCTGCAACACTGCTAACTTCCACATCTAATATTTGAAGGACACTGTGTGCTGAATCACAGTGGAGAGGAGGGGACATGGAAGATGATATGTGCTCAAATGGAACATGAGATCAGAGAAAATGAAAACCCATGGAAACAGTGGTATTTGTTCTAAATGCCAGATTCTGGTGGAACATGACTTAGAGACTTGATGGCAAATTTAGATTCATGAATATGGGTGCCACTGTATTCTGTGTTTCAGCTGTGCCATTCTTGGAAAGGGTGGAGGAGAACCACATTTCTGTGTCTTTGCACCTTGCAAAAGGAGAACCAGATTCTGAGGCTCTGGTCTCGTGATGAACTGTCAGGGTAAACCACCAGGGCAGCTGCAGACTTGCTTGCCAGGGTAGAAATAAAAATGTCTCTGAAAGCAGAATCTCGCACGCACCCTCCTCCTCTGAGGTTGGCATCATATCTTCCTGTGTATCTTGGGCGTAGCTTTTACCCAGGTAGAATTTAGAAACTAGAAACCAGATGAGGTGACAAACAGAACCCGTTTGCAGAAGAGTCGAAATAACCAGCAAGAGTCAAAACCACAAATGCCCAAGGAGTCATTCATTCATTAGCCAAACACTAATAGGAGTGAGTGCAAAGAACGGTGAGAATCAACCACAGTGAGAAAAAAAAATCATTCGGTGTTTAGTGTGATAGTATTCATCTTCCCCTTGGCTTGCTCTAGAGACACACCCTATTTCTTCCACCCCACCCTTCCTCGGTGCCAGCACACAATGATTTAGTGTGAAAATAAATCACATTACTGGAAGAGGAGGGCCTCTGGTCCTAACGACTCTAACCTGGAAGTCAAGGAGCCTGAGCACTAGAAGCAAAATAGTTATCAGAGTGTTATCCCTGGATGCGGGTGTGACAGATGTCAGCTTCTCCCTTTATTCAATGATTTCCCTTAAGCTACTTCCATATCCCCTTCTCCGTCTCTTTACTGTAATTACAGATAGCAGTGCTCCCTACCTACACTGACTTGTAGGCAATATTTAATCATTTGGGACTTAAAACACTCAGAAGAGTAGGCAACAAGAAAGTGTATCTGATCAAAGTTGATCTTTATCTGTGTTTATTGTTGCAACTCTGTCACTGGCTCACGGCCTGCAGGTAAGTTATTTACTTAATCACCAAGATAGTTTCAATATGATGTTCTCCATCTTCCTAGCCTAAAATTTTATGAAGAAGGATCACCTTAGCTAATCAATGAGAGACGTCACGAGGCAGCCAGACCACTTGGTGGTGAAGTGCCCTGGACACATGGGGGTGTGAGGGAGACAGCCTTTCTTTCAGCTTCTGTTGCACAAATCCTCAGTAAACCAGGGGCCCTAGGAAACTCCGCTTCTGGCCCCCCGATTTGCTTTTTATCCACCTGACTTTGCCATTGTTTCAGTTATTTCCTATCCCGAAACTTTTGATGATTCTCTCCCAGATTCGGCCAAATCTCCCAGACTTTTTTGTGATCACTTAGACCAATGATTTTTCTTCAGTACAAAATTCATCACCATCACTGTTCCTGGCTTTTATTGCTCTGCACTTCTGCTTTGTCTTTTGTCTTGTTTTTGTCTGAACTCCCCAGTCAGATAATAATTCCCCCGAGGTTGGAGTCAATGATTTATTGCTCTGAGTGTCTCGGTAAAACTTAGCCTTGTTCCAAAATAAAAAATGTTCATAAGCAACTATTAATTGAGTAATTGTTTAAAAAGTTAATAAACTGTTAATAAACAATCAGAAACTAATTTTGCACTACTTTTGTGCTGTAGCTATCAAAGCAGGTGTTTCTGTGGCCAGCACACCACTCTGGGTAGATGGAATGTACCAGCAGACTTTCACTCAGTGGGTGGGAACACAAGAAATCTTTACATCCTGTGGGTTTCCTGCTACAGAGATAGGAGGCCAGTCCCCACAGAGACCCTTTTCTTACTAGAACTCCATCCACATAATTACAGAGTAAGAAGACTCCACTGATCCCGTGTCCCCACCGCTATCACTCTCCCCTTCTTCGTGACAAATTCTAAAGAAAGCAGAACACGTTCTGCCTCCAGCTGATTGACTGTCCCCATCCCTTCCACCGCTGACTTCTGTCTTGTTCTGTGCAATGAAAATGGCCTTCCCACCAATGTCCTTAATGCAACCAGTGGAAATTGGATGGTTCTTCTGTCTGAATTTAAGACTTTCCACTTTTGTCTTTTCTTAGTATTTGTGATCCCCAGCTATTCTTCATCTTCCCTCATCTGTGTCTCTGGCCACCTCTTTTTATCTCCTTTTTCTTCCTTCCTAACAGATAGACCAGGCACTTCCATGTGTCTGTATTTTTCCTCAGCGATCTACACTCTGTTGCTATTAGTCTAATGAAAGAACTAGAACATTGAGAACAAACTGGGCAAATGCTTCTTTAGGGCGTTGGGGAGATTTCACACTCCACAGCTTTCCCTCGCTTCTGAAGGCCAGTGCTTATCAGAACAGTAGCCAATCACTCTTTTGTGTTAAGTATAAGGGCCTGTGGCTGGGCAGTCCCTTTTTACAGATATGTTAGTTATTGGAAATGCTCATTGAATTGGGTGTTTCTCACTTATTTAGATGTTGGTCCTGTATACTAAGACAAGAAGAAACGTAACAGCATGCTTCTAACCCTCATGGAAAATTCAGAGACAACCAGAAAACATTCCCATCATATGAAATCTCCTTTCTTGATATGCATATTTGTACATCTATTTATTTAATTCCACTAGCATCAAAGACAAAGTTTTTAATGGGAGCCAGTGCTTGACCACCTTACCTGGAAATGCCATTAGTATGAGACCCCTGTGTAAATAACTACCATGGGCTTATTTTGTTTATAACAGAAAGCACCCTATGGAAAACAGAGACAAATATATGTGGACATTCTTCATCAAAATACTTACCTTTTCTGAGATTTCTTGCCTAAAAATAGAAGAGAGAATAGAAAAATTGTATCATTAAAAAGTAGACCATTTCAGTTTTGAAAGTAAAGGCTGTGCCCATCCCTATGACTGTCTTTTGAAGTGCGTTATGAATTTGCTAAGGGGGCACCCACGTGTGACTAAGTGGCTCTGGGTACCAGCGAGCATTTGGTGCTGCAGTATGATGCGGGTGCTTCTTGGGACTCCATTCCACCTGCTGTGCTGCTCATGAAGCCAGAGCCTGGGCTGAATTCCCTCCTGATCAGGCCCAGGGTCCCATTCATAAGTTTCTATTGCATTTCATTCTTCCTCCATCCCCTCCCTAAAGGACTTAGGTCCCAACCCTGTAAACAAATGGGTCGAGGTCGCTCAGCTTCTCTTAAGTGAATCCTGAGAATTTTACTCTGGCCTGGTTAGTCAGTAGAAATCAGTGGGAACCGTGCAGCCTAACTTGAGCAACTAATGTGTTTTCACCAACTTATGCAATCAGATGTACAATTCATATCTCATCAATTCATCTGCTTTCTCTTTTGACGGGCTGCCTGGGAGCTAGATCTGAAAAATCACTTCTGTCAAGTGGACAGGACTCCATGACACACACGTTTGTGTGCTAACATAAGCCTCGGTTCCAACTTAGTTTTGCTTACTCAGTTGGGTTTTTCTTCTCCTTACTGTTTAGGTAATTTTGGTTGACTGTATCAAATGTTTTGTGAACCGAATCACATTCTTTTTAGTGGAGAGGAAATAAAGATTGATTACTTGATGGTCTGATGAACTGATGTCTGTCAGAAAGACAAGGAAAAAAATTAGAAACAAAGCTCTCTGAGGAAAAAGGCTCTTTGAGAGGGGTTTTGTCTATTTCTGTGACGGTAAGCTAGTATTCTAGAACTGCCCCACACAGATTTTAGCTTTCTTATTGGGTTCATTAAAGAAGAGGTATTTACAATGTTTAGGCTAAGGCCTGGCATATACTATACAACGCTCCAATTGCTTTTAAAAATATGTTTAAAGTTCTAGAAGATGGCATTGCAAAACCTTTCTTTGAAAATTTAGCTTTCAGATGATATGGACCAAATGCATTGATTGGGAATAATCAAGTTTAAGTCCGTTTGTTCATCTTCACAGAATTTTCTTTTCTTTTAGCAGCAATGAAAACAATGACAACAGATAAACAAAATCTGATTCTACTGAGGGTGTCTTGTCCTGCTGAGGAAGTGTCTGGTTCTACTGAGGGAGTGTCTTCGAAGAAAAGAGAACTGAGGGAGACCGTGTTCAGTTTCGTGTACTGGAGTAACCCTGTGTGTT
Organism: Alexandromys fortis; assembly: GCF_014885135.2. Taxonomy (NCBI): domain Eukaryota; kingdom Metazoa; phylum Chordata; class Mammalia; order Rodentia; family Cricetidae; genus Alexandromys; species Alexandromys fortis. The sequence goes on along the minus strand of NW_026067981.1, from coordinate 2,484,694 downwards.
GGGTCAGGTGGAAAACTCTTCCAACCGCGTAACAAACAGCCTAATGAACCCGAAGGCAAACGCTTTTCGAGGGTTCTGTTTGGGGTGGAAGGGGCGCCTCTGACTCGAACTGCTGCTAATGAACAGTTTTAGAGTTTGACCTAAAAATGTCATCGCCTTGGAGAACGAGAAAGTCTAGGAGTACCGAGTGTTTCCGCTGAGCCCACAGCCAGAGTGCTTATTTATGGACCCAGGAAAAGAGAGCTAAAGACTAACTAGACCCCAAGATGATGAGGGCACGGGCAGCCCTTGCACCAGGTTCATAGGATCCCTCTGAAAGAACAGAGTTTGCTCCTTTCATTGGCTCTCACACTCTGAATTGCCACCTGTCCCCCTTCCCTGTTTGATTAACCCAAATAAACCTATAACATGTGTGTAATAATGCATAATTACAGAATCATTATTTTCACTATGATTCTTATAAATGTGTCTGTTTGATCTCTGTGGGTTTTACTTGGTAGCCTAGCTACCAATTCTACCAGTGTCTCTCCAGGGGGAAGGAAGGGATACTATTCATGTTGTAAAGAGCCAACTTAACGGCTAAAATTTTTGGAGGACAAAGTCGTTCCCTTGCAAGCTGGAGAGATCAGTAGATGTTTGACAGCTGAAGGCTATTGAAGACAACATAGTTACCCTGAATTTCCCTCCAGAGCCAGTGATCTCTGGGAGCTGGCAACTCTCTTTGGTGGCATAACTGTCACTAGCCCAAGAGCCCGTTATCTGCTTCCTGTTTGCCCCACTCTGATTCCCACAGCAGGGGCATGCCATTTTCAGGTTATCAGTTTGAGATCTTGTACAGAAATGACTGACTCCAAGGTTGAAACTTTGAAAACAACCCACGGCTCTTCTCAAGGCATGCATGATGCCGCCGTAGCTAGCTGGCACGCACCGAGCTAATGGGACTTGGATTCCATTCCTTTGTATCTACAATCACCTAGGAAGGAATGGAACTTGGGGGGGGGGTCATTACCCTTCTTATTAATAGGACGTAACAGCCTTGGAGTTATTGAGTTAATAGCCACCTTATTCAGGGAGCATGTGTAATGAATGGCTTCCTTGTTCTCCATTCAAGGCAGCCAGACAGTCAAAGTGAGGTTTGGCACCTCGGTGAAAAGACTAACCAGTGGTGAAAGAAAAATGTCATTCTTTATTTTGTGCTGGTGCTGGAGTCAGTACTTAGAATTGTCTTGTGTGGTGGTAGTATCCGAACTCATGGAATTTCTATCAACAGAAAAGACGTTTAAACTGTCCAGTGTGACACGTTATAGTTAGTGAAATACACACTAATGGCTCCAGTGGAAGGGAAACGTAAGTGGCCATCAGCTCACATCACAGGAAGAAGCGCATAGGAGTCAGCAATTGCTTTAAGGTCATCATAGCCCCTGACCTTAATACTGGGGATCTCTAAAGATGCAGGGGTCTCTGCATTTTACAGTTTTGAATAGATCTGTTGGATGAACTTGGACAAAGGTGGCAGTCAACACCCAAAGCCTGCTACAGACTGTGGGCCTATGGCTGGTATACTGATCTCACCTGAAGGCAAAAGAATATTCGGAAGAGAGAAAGGGGGCCAAAGGAAGAATGTCGTGTTCTTGTGTAGTGTTCCATCTATTTCCTGGTGGGGTGACAAAGAATAAAGTTTTGAGGAAGCTTTTCCCCTTTTCTTCTTTCCCCAACTTTCTGTCTTCTTTCCACTACACACACACACACACACACACACACACACATATAATGTTACAGCCTCAGTGGAGAGATTCTAGAAAGAATCCACAAGAATTTCTTTCAAGGGCAATACAACTTCCACGTGTCAATACCCAGACAGTTATGTGACTCACAAGGAGATCAGATGTTTAAAAACCTTAGATAATAATAGATTCACTTCCCAATGATACTGTAGTGCTACAATCAAAGTCATCTAGGGTCCCGAAAGACAGTGGTAAATGCATCCTCTCTTCAAACAGCTATAGGACCAAAGAACCATTACAATGTCTCATCTGGCAAGCTCCTCATAGCAAGCCTTCATGAGAAGGTCTACCTAGGGTGAACCATTGGCTGGTTCTTTTAAATAAATATGTATGTCAAGTTCAGGGTCTCCAGGGACTTCTGCCTACAGAGCAGAGAAGTTGCTTGGCACCTGCTTCAGCTAAACCTCTTGCACTTTATTTCCTGTGGGGTTTCTTTCTCTTCTCTTTCCACTTTAAAATTGTTTTACTTTGATGTGATTGAGCACACCTACCTCTTTTTAACCTCCTTGCCAGCCAAATGATAAATGCCAGCCCCGAGAATGCAGTAACTATGACAGCCACCGGAATGAAGAGGGGGTTGTAGTCGCCTTCCTTGATCTTTGAGAAACTTCTGTCTGTCTCTGAAAGAGGAGTCAGTAAAGCACATGCTATGAGACCAAGGCATTATTCCCGTAGTCCAGCTCATGATATCTGTCATTTTGCTCTCCTGATAGTCCCCCAGTGATAACATCTACCACAGATGAGGAAAGTAGCGTGGCAAGGACCATGATGGGGATGCAGCAGGGCTCGCCTCTAGCCTAGTGCTTACAAGAGCACACTTCTCAGATCTGCAGTTCATGGAATTCCTGGAGATGAGGCTAAAATAACCGACAAGAAGTAATTACCGTGATGTTCTGTCCCTGGTATCATTTAAAGGTTGACTTCTGAGCATAGAGAAGGGCTAGGAAGCTTAACATAGAACTGCAAGGAAAAGGAAGTCAGCCATCTGAGCCGGGCAACTTGTCAATCAAAGGAAGCCATCCCAACTCCTTAATTTACAGGAGGTGTGCGAAAATGGTACAGTGTCTACATGTCCAGGATCTGCAGTGATCTAAAGGGATACACTTGTACCACTTCCCTTCATTCCCATCCAAAGAAATTAGGAGGACACCTCTACATATCCCTGTGCAAATGCAAACTAGTCTTGTTTACAGCCTTTTTTGAAAAGAATATTCATCTGAAAAAAAAAAGTCTGTCTTCTGATACCTCTAGGTGAAGGAATCTACTTTTATATATTGGCAACTGTTGGCTTGCGAAAGTTGAGGAAATGAAAACTCAGTAGACTTAAAAGGAAATGTACTTAGTGAGCCTGGCATACAGCCTTACTGTACCTCTGCTCTGCCCCTCCCTGCCCGCACCCCACCCCACTCTACTCTAAACACCCTGAGATCTTCCTTGACAGCTTCTTCAGGGCCTATCATTTCTGTACTCTGTGCAGACGGAATGAGGGCAGAATTGATAACTGTCATTTTATAAGCTGATTTAATGCACCATTATTTTAGCATTTTTTTAAATTTTATTGAGCTCTACATTTTTCTCTGCTCCCCTCCCTGCCTCTCCCCTCCCCTTCAACCCTCCCCCAGCGTCCCCATGCTCCCAATTTACTCAGGAGGTCTTGTCCTTTTCTACTCTGCTAGGAAGTATTTACACAAAGATGAGGAAGACATGGTTCTTCTCATGCACAGATAGATTTAGAAGAATCAGCTTAGGATAATGGAGAACTGTCCATTGTGTTGGGAGTTAGGTAGTCATTGGTGACCTTTGAAAAGGCATCTCAAAGGACTAACAGAGAAATCAGGTTGTGGTGGAATTGAAGATATGGATAATCCACAAATAAATAGACAAAGGGTTTAAACGTAAGAGGGCAGTTAAGGTTGAAAAAAGAAAATAATTATCATTAAAGCAGAGGCTGAGAATAGCCAAGGATTTTATAGTACATGAATGCATATAAATTTCTTTTTTAGGCCACATGTATTGAGGGAAATGGAATTTGAATGTGTATTATATTTTTCCCACCTACTAGTTGATCAGCGCCACCTTTAAGTCTTAGTATTTCCGAACATAACTACTCACTTTGACATAGAGGACGAGGACTAGACCAGGTGCCAGCCGTTCCGCAGACAGTTATTCTCTCTCCAATTAAGTAGGTTCCTGCTGAGCAGGTGAAGGTACAGGCAGAAGTGAAGCTGAAGTTGGCCAGGGGGTGACTGCATTCCATTGTTCCCAGGTCAGGTGCTGTGAGAGGCTGGCACTGAGTCACTTCAGTGGTAACACAACAACAAAACAGTGTTTGTGACCAAAGGCATTTTCCAAGCTTTTATTAGCCTAAACTAATTCTGTATCGTAATGGATTTCATTGTGGCATTTCTATAGACGATGTATGGATTGTAGTTTGACCACATTCAAACCACCCGCTGTAGCTTCTCTAATCCCACTCTTGATCTCATTGTTAGCCTTGAGGCTTTTTGTTTCATTTGGTTTTTAGCTTTTATGCACATGAGTACCTGCATGTATGCATATGCTGCATAGGAGTATCTTCAACTGGAATTACAGGTGATACTGAACCACCTTGTATGACCCAATCCAGGTCGTCTGCTGGAGGAGCAAGTTCTCTTAAACATTGAGCCTTCTCTCCAGCCCCCAATCAAGAGTTTTAGACTGAAGCCAGACTTTATCACTGGAACCATCCATATGAACCTAGAAATTTCTAATTTGTAGGAATTGCATTTGACAGTACTTCCAGGATTGTTTTCTTAATGTGCCATTGAGTAACAATTTGTCAGGGGTGGAGCCAACAAGACACTGATAGCCCATGGTGGTACAAGGTAGCCATTCCAGGCTGCTGCCTTAGCAAGGCATTGTGCCAACCCTAACCATACAGCCTTGGACAAATGTAAGAGCTTGCATGGTACATTCTCGGTGATTGCAAAGATGTCAACCTTCTCATGGATCGTGACATCTACTCAAGCAGTTTTGACAGACACCCCCATTCCCCTAAGTCGGCTTAACTTTATAGAATTCATCCCTTACATTGATTTAGTTCTATAATTTCAATGATGGATTTTGGTTTTCATTAGAGAATTGAACTAGGGAACCAGAAATATAAATGTAGACAGCACAACCTGAACTTCATACGTACAAACCCAACCAGTTTTTCCATCAATGTGTGGCAAAACTTGTCAGCCAAAAAGGATGAAACCTACTCAGTTTCAAATGCAAACAGAGAGCATGGCCTTTGTTTTCACAGCAGTTGTTATTCTCTTGAGAGTCATACAGGAGAAAGACAAATAAATGACGACTTCTAAAACATACCAAATGAAACAACCAGGAAAGACCTCTACTACCTCTGAAGGAAACAGGTTGGTGCTAAGTAAGGCACCACATAAAATGGGTGTTATTGGAAGGAGAAAACCAAAACTCAACAGAGGTTCATCAAGGCTTTATGTGATGACAGTGAGAAAAGTAAAATATAGAGTATAACTTCAATGGATTGCCATAAATCACATTATAAAATGACAGGTGGCTTTAAAGACTTTGGGTTTTTTTGTTTGTTTTTTACTTGTTTGTTTGTTTGTTTTGGAGTTTTGCCTTTCATTTTAGTAAGGAAAAACACAACTCTTGAAAAGCATCAAACTACAATCGAAGTTGTGTTGATTTTATAGCAGAAGACAGACTTCTAGGCAAGACTCCCCTGTGTTTTCTCAGATTATAGGTGCAAGCTCGCCACAGCAAACTCTCCAACCTAAAGTCACTCACCTTGACAGACAGGCTCTAGGGATGTCCAGTTTCCATATGATCCGCAGTGGGTTTCTCTAGTCCCAAGTAGCTCTGTTCCCTCCGAACAGTTGAAAGTACACTGTGATTGGAAGCTGAAGTGTCCCCAGGAGTGAGTGCAGTCCATGGTACCCAGTTCTGGGGCCTCCAATGGCTCACACTGGACCACTTTAATAGAGAGGGTAGCAGGGTTGGAAAGAGCTATGAGATGCAGATGGATTTGAGTCTTGTCTCTGCTTGATAATCTCTGGTCTGTATTGGGATCTAAAGAAGTATTCTAGGAAGAAATGGTCTCTGAACTATGTTTTAAAGATGATCAGCTGCGCTATCCACATGCAGAATCAGAAAGAAGATCTTATACAGTGTCAACAGAACGCGAAGTATGTGGAAAGTAGAACACTGCCAAACGTTGAGACTGACATAAGGAGAGGAACAGAGACAAGGTGCTCATCCTCTTCACCCCTCGGTGAGCACTTGTTACGTATCAAGCATCATTCCTCAACTTAAAGAGCTCAGACTTTACCAAGACAAATAATAGGGATAAATTAGTGAATGGTCTTACGTGTTTGGTATGTCTGATTCTTTTTCATTGGTCAGCCTGCCTGCACTATGAGTGACTTACTTGAAGGGAGCTCATTTAAAATTCTGGAGCTCATCTGGGGACTACAGCAGTAACAGGAGAGAAACGACAGACAAGTAGGAGAGAAACTGGAGACGTCCCAAGTTGTACTACATAATTAACAAGGGCACTGGTTGGGAAGAAGAGTGGAGATTGGCAGAAGTGGGATGGGGAAAGGAGGTGGATGTGGCCACTGTGCATTATATGCCAGTGTGATGGTGCCAGGAAACTAAAACAATTAAAAATGATCTTATTGAATTGTATGTATATGGGTCTTTTGCCAGCACGTGTATCTGTGCACTATTTGTGTGCCTGGAGCCAAAGGAGGCTGGAAGAGGGTATTGTCTCCCCTGGAATGGAGCTATAGAGGTTTGTGGGCCACCATGTGGATGCTGGGAATGGAACTCAGGGCTGCTACAAGAGCAGCTAGTGTTCTTCAGCTAAACCATTTCTCAGCCCTATAAAATCAATGACCTTTCTGAAAATTGGATTAGCATTAGGTTATCATACCCAAGTGTTGGAGGAGGTGAAAGTTTCACACTAGTGTCATTTCATCTGCCATTTCCATGTAATGTGGTTAAAACCGCAAAAAAGAAAAGTGGCTGGGGGCACTTAACTTGTACAACACATCCAAGACAACATCCTTAGGATCTTAGGGTAGGTGGAGGCCATAGCTGAACACGGAGTTGTCATTCCAAAGATCATATAGATAGAATAAATCCGCAAAATTTAGGAAATTTAATGAAAGAAACAAGTCAGAATAACAACAGAAACGATAGATACTGAGACTAAGGGTTCATGGCCTTGGATAAGTACCGATGGAAGAACCCAGGAGAAATTGTTATACTTAAAAAACATCAGAAAAGGATATGATTGGAAGCAAGAGAGAAAAGATGAGGTTTAAAAAGGAGTGAAATAGATGGGTGGACCAATAATACTGTGGAGGTGCACTGTATGGGAAGAGTCACAGCTTTGGGGATGAGTGAATTAGTCAGATCTAATCCATGTGGTTAATACCGAAATTAATTTTAGTTTCAGTCCTTTATTCCTCAAAAACTTTAATTTTCTTCTTACAAGTTTCTATTGTATGTGTTAGACACATCAAACACATCTTGAAACTCAGCCAGCCTCAATTAAAAGATCCAATACTCCTTTCAGGCATAGTTGGCTGAGTCCAAGCCTCTGACTTTGCACATGCACACGCTCTCCTTTCCAATCTACTACCACTTCTCTGAGAGACGCTGTAAGGCTCCCAGTGACTCTTCCCATCCCCTCTTTCTTGGCGATCCTTGCAGAGCTGTGTTGTTTCTAGGATAATTGTCTTCGGTGTTGGTGGCGAGACACTGAGTAGCCACTCGTTACAAATAAAGAACAAGCGACTTTATTAGGAGCTCTCCCCATGAGCTTATTCCTGTTCATATCACCTTCCATCAAACTTGATCAATGGACTTACATGATTTCTATTAATTAACTGTAAAGCCCATAAGTACCGAATCTTTAACAATTCAGAAATACGCAGTCAAATTTAGTGCATAGGATTTGTTATTAGATAGCCATGACATCATCTATGTATCATATGTGATGAGTTCTTCCTTTACTGTGCTTCACCATGTCTGTCTATAGAAGAGCAGGAGGGCCTTCCAGATCCCTCATTCTCCTAATGACAAATATAATTGTTTCTGTCAGACTTCAGAGTTCTACTTAATCCAGCAAGCTCGTTAGATTACTACATCCTTGACAGGCAAGATCTACAACACCTGGTTTCTTACTGCAATCTGCTCAGCTTTGGCAAATCTTAACACCCTGTCCCTTGTGGTACTTCAAAAACATGTGTGAAGTAAATTGAAACTGCATGTTGACTTATGAAATCTTTACAGGAAGATAACATTGTGAAAACCCAACTTTCTGTTTGGAACTTCCCATTTCTTAGAATGGCCAATATTGTTTTGTTCCCGCAGTGTCGTTTTGTCCCATTCAGTTGCCATCCTAGGCTACTATGGTTCTGGTGACTTTTGACAGGAAAAAAACAGACAAACGGAAAGGAGGAGGCTTACCATACTGACACTGGGGCCCGTAAAACCCCTCGTCACAGTTGCAGGTGTGATTGTTGATGGTTTCCACGCATTCTCCATGGCCACTGCAAGACCCAGACTGGCAAGAGGCTATAAACAGATTAGCCAAAGACATTTTAGTGGGATTGCATACATAGTCCCTTCTTCACACAGGAAAGATTTGCTTAAGTTTTCAACAATGTTTGCTGCATAATAGTGCATGCTAAAATTTTTATTTATGGGCTAGTCTAGCCACTTGGCATAGATATTTATTTGGTTTTAGAATGAATTAACTCATAGTAACGCTTTATACGGTTATGGAGGTGTTAGCGGAAGACCTTGAAAAACCACTCAGCTCTTAGCACCGTCTTCCTGCCTGTCACCAGGACACAGGCTGTCTAACCCTATTTCTCACATAACATTACTGGCAACCTGGATAGAACTTGACCTAGTTGTTGAGCACAGGGAGCATCTTTACACACAGAATGCCCAGAAGTGCTATGCTTAAGATTTATTTGGGATTTTTTTTCAGGGTGAACTAGCAGTTTCTGGGTAATGAGTCTGCCCATTCTAACTTTGATCCCCCCGAATCAGAGATGGAGAGGAGTCTGGTCACTGCTCACCTGTGTAGCAAAGAGCTGCCTTTCGCTTGTGGCAGGCATCGTCATTCCATTTCCCGGAGTCTTTTTCCCTCTTGATATAGATCTCTACACAATCCTCCTTGGACTTCTTATTGTTGGGCTCTCCAGCTCCCCAGTTCTCTGCTTCTTTAGTGAGAGGCTTGTTGGTTCCCACCCATGTCCATGTGCTTCCAATTTTCCGGATTCCTATCCAGTAGTAAGTAGGGTTTTTGGGCAATGTCTTCTCCAAATACTCAATTTCTCTCTTATTTTGTATGGCCACTAAATCTGTGTAGTTTTCCTTGCAGAACTTTCTAGCATTTTCCCAGTTCATGGATTTTTCAGAATAGTGGTATGTCCAACAGTGAGTTCCATGGTGCGCCAGGAAGTCTGAAAAACACCAGACAATGTGATGACTCATAGGGTGTTCTAGGACCAGACACAGATGCAGGCTGCCCATCACTCAGAGATGCAGAAACAAGACTTTAAAAGAGCAGGTGCACATTTCAGGGTCACAATATTAGCCACTGGCAGACTTGGAGCATACTCAAGGACTACTATACATAAATATATCTTTGGAGTTTTACTTTAATGAAAGTTCTTTCTCAAAATTCTTTCAAGTGTTATTTATCCAGCAGACCTTAGAAATGATGTCACTAACAGCTTTAAAATTTACGCTATACTTTCTAAATCCTTGGATAACCTCCTAAAGGCCAATTTTATTAGTGTTAACACAGTACACATATGAAATTTCTCTGTTAGGTAAAGTAAAATAGGATCAGGAAGAACAATGACATAATTTTAAATACTTTCTTGTCACATTAAAAGGTAGTGCTTTATTGTAGAATAGGCTGCTATTGGGAAGTACACTGTCAAATTGTTGTGCATCTAAACTCGTTGTAAAGAAAGAACAATATACATAAAAATAATGCAAGGACACAAAGTTGATTACATTGTGTTCTACATTCAAATATACTCAAAGGATGGTGTTCAATAAACATGGGGGGTTTCAAACATGAAGGCTTTAAAGAAATCAAATACAAAACATCATTGTACACAATGATCATGAGAATATTGACCTTCTAAGTATGGTCTGATCTCTGTGAAATAATATTTTACAGTAAGATCAAAGATTTCACAGCCATCAGCTCATTGATATTTTTCCATAAGGCGAGTACTACAGGGAAATACCAAAACTGCCTTCTAAATGTTTATGCTCATGTTTATACCCTTAGTCCTGAGCTGCTCTCAAGCTGGGTCAGAGAAATTTCTTTTTGAAGTAGATAGCAGTCAATAGAGGGATGCATAACTATTAAGTTATGGAGATAAGAAACTCAGTGCTCAGCCCTAAATGGGACATCTATATTAACCCCACAACCATCAAGGCTCATTGCAGAAGAGACACAAGAATGTAAGAGCCAGAGAATGGGCATGGATACTGTGAAATGCTGTCTCCTGGACATGATGTGGTTAATGCACCCTTGAACTCATGGCAGCTGTGATTGTTTGTTTGTACGAGGTCAGCATAGATGGGATAGAGGATCTCCAGGTCCCACCCTTACTGAGGAGCCATTGATAATTCATAGTTGCTGTGGGGAGGGAACATCATTCTTGCTGAGGAAGTTGACTCTGTTTCCCATGCTCCAGTGGTGGATGGATCACATCCATGAATATATGGGTAGCACTAATTGGACTTAACAGGTTATCAAAAAAAAAAAAAAAAGAAAGAAAGAAAAGAAAAAAATAAAGACAGGAAGTTGGGAGGGGCATCTTGGGAGGGACACAGAGGAGAGTTGAAGGGGAAAGGGCATATAGATATGATCATATTTTATTGTACATGCACAAAACTCTCAAAAGTAAAGAAAAATTAACAAAACAAAGACAGTATGTGTTCACTTGTTCTGAGCTGGAAATCCAAGTTAGGGAAGACAGAGGCATGAGTTTCTTAGGCCATGGTTTAAAAAGTTCAAACTCGTCGATGAAGAGTCTCTAAGGCTTAAACATAAAACATGCAACATCAGTAGAAAGACAAAAAGCCCCAAACAGAAACTAAAACCAAGCCCCCAAGCAACCCATGCTATGACCATAGAAGCTCATTTGGTGCACAGCAAGCTACTAATAGAAAATGGAATGTAAAGTTAGTGTTCCAGCAGTAAGTGTATTATTTGAGGTTTCTCAGTTAGCTGCATTCCTTCATAGTGGAAGGCCATTGTGCGGTTCTCAAGATTTGTGTCCTTCACTAGAGATTGCAGCATGTAAGGCTAGTGTTCGGGGGATCAGAGAACTATTGAAGGTCAGAGGAAGAACAGAGTCCTTAAAAGAATCAATAGCCATCTATCTGATTATTCCCACTGGACTATATACTGTCGATGAATATGAAGCAAAGAATAATCACAAGGTATAAAAGCTTAGCAGAGTACGAATGACATACCACAACAGAGCACTGTCCAGACACACAGCTTGAGGATGCTCCATGAGCCCCACCGAGTACTCTGGCATCTCCATGGAAACACCTGTAAATGAAAGGGAACATGTTATTTAAACTCTGAACTACAAACTTAGATTCCGTTAAGGCAGTGCCCCACAATTTTCTTAAAATAAAACAAAGCTCAGCAACCTAGTGCATTATCCAAGGTAAAATATTGGGGGAACGTAGCTGAAGACAATGGCAACAAGTTCACTCCCAAATGCTGCGCTGCTTTATCTCATTTCGTCTCCATGTTCCAGTCCCAAGCTGTTGACCATATTGATGGGATGTTTTTCTGTATTTTAGTAACCTTTCTATGTGCCTTTGGGCTGTGCTTTAAATTAAACTAAACACTATTTTGAATGCATATTTTTAAATGTTAGTTGGTGTTTAATGGACAAGTGATGTTCAAATTTGCTGTCTTAGCACACTAGGTCATGATGTATTCATAAATGAGTGATAAAGTTAGACACCAGAAAAGGAAGGCAATTCTTTTCTCCAAGAAAGATGCAATACATTCGGAATAGCCCAAACAATGAATCCATAAAATTTTCTGCACATCTCAAGGCTGTAGCTTCTTTGCTTGTATCACTTCTCAGGTAGCCACTCTGTGTCACTGCAAAGTCATAATCTCAATAGTACCTCTTCCAGCATCTCCTCAGCGCAAACGCCAAGGGAAGGAATCAACAAGAAACAGTCTACAATCACTTCTTTGAGAAAACAAGCTTTTTTGTTTGCTTGATTGTTTGTTTCTCTCTTTTTTAAAACCCCTTGCCACCTGCCTCTTCAAGCCCCAGGAAACATTTGAATATCTAAGATCATATAGGCTGGAAGGCTCACCATGGCTTGCTGGTCTCTCTGCAGTTCCTCTGCAGCCCCCAGCCTTCAGCAGCTCTGGGTTCTTGCACAAGGAGGGTGTGCTGTGCTCAGGAAGAATGTGCTAAGTATCACCAACAGGGCTTGCTCTCTTTCATTTCTCTAACCTAGTCTCACATCCTCCTCCCCCTTTTCTTCCCCTTTCTCATCTCTCTTTCTTTCTCCCCGCCCCTTTCCTAAACTGATCTCAGTTATCTGCCCTGAGAACACAATAGCTGACTTGGAGCTGTGACCACTGGGTTCTTCTGCACATCCTCCCAGTCTTTTCTGTTCACCTGTGCATTCTTTCTTTCCTTCTCCTCTTGCTTCCCTTCGTGTTTCTTGTTGTTTGGTTTGTTTAGCAGAAACACCTGACTGTGAAATAGGAAGCCCTGATAGTGCCACAGATAAAAACTTACTTCAGATCCAGTTATGATTCTGTTGAACTTCGTTAGCTCTTTCTAGAAGACTTGGCCCAACTCTGTTCCTTCCCTCCCTCTTTCCTTGCTCACCCCCTAGTGGAAGTACTTGATAATGGCTCTTAGGAAAGTTAAATCCTAAACACACTCCCCAAACTCTATCCTTTTGCCTTAGGAAGGTTTGGAGACCTAGAAATACCCTGAGTATAAAATGTGAAAGAAATGAAACCATATATGAAATTTGAATTCAGCCAATAAAGGCATTCTGAAACCAGTGACTGACATAGTGCTTGCATTGTAAAAAAGTTAGTAATAGTGACAAAGATCAATGCATACACTGTGCCAACACACACACACACACAAACACACACACAAATAAAATAGTAATAGCAATAACAACAGTATCATTTAACAGGTTTAAATTAAATTATCATTTAATTGGCTTTTAACATCTAAAACACTATGGGGGAGGAACAGCACTAGTCTGATTGTTTTAAATTTATTTGTTCTTAGGTAATTTCATAGCTCCTTGGTACTTAATCCACCTCCAATCTGACTGGCTATCATCTCTTGGAAACTCGCCAACTCATTTCTCACCTTTATGTGCTTTCTTGCTTTTTATAACCTACTAAGTCTAAGTAGTACTGCAATGTAAGAATGTTAGCTGATCTTCCTGGCTTAAACATGTGCAGATAACCATGCCTACAGTGATTCATGAGGTTAACAGCTCCATCAATAGATTAGGAGGTTGAAACAATGACTGAGAAACAGGAGAGCATATGTTGTGGGATCCCGTATGCTGTGAATATATGTTGTTCTCATTGGTTGATAAATAAAAAAAACTTTAACATTTGGAAAGGCAGGATAGAGCCAGGAAGAAAAATCTAAGCAGAGATAGAGGTGAAGAAGGATGTAGTCAGGGAGATGCCAGCCAGCCGCTGAGGAAGCAAGACATGTAGAAAATGAAGAAATGCCATGGCCATGTGGCAATACATAGATTAATAGAAATAGGCTAACTTAGGTTGTAAGAACTAGCTAGTAATACGCCTGAACCATCAGCCAAGCATTTATAATTAATATTAGCCTCAGAGTGGTTATTCGGGAACTGGTGGGTGGGGAAAAAAACCTCCAGTTACAAGCATATATGCAAGAGAAGGACCAGGAGAGCCAGTGATATAATTCAGCTCAGGGCCCAAAGCTTGAAAATCAAGATTACCATCATTCTAGACCAGGGTAAAATGAATGTCATAATTCAGGGTGATTTTGTTCTGATTCAATTTGGATACGTAATGAGTTGGATAAGGTCTGCCCTTATCAGGACTGTGCACTAATCTTACAGTAATAGGAAGAATGCATGCATTAATAGGGGGGAACCTCACTGTGAATCTAGTCCTGGGGGAAAATTAAATCTTCAGTGTAAATTGATGTAAACTTTCTTGAATAACAGCAACCAAGACTGGTAGGCAGCAAAGGCTTTGTTTCCTTGGTATTGGTAATTCTTTCAGACTATAAACATGTTTGGATATCTTTTGGTATTGGCAGAAGAGACTATATGCACACTATAATAGTGATGACCAAAGAGAGACAAGAGGAAGTATTAATTAGAACACAGAGAAGCTGGAGTCCTTCTCATTGCATTGCAACTGTAAAACAGTCTCTTCGGGAGAAAGCAGGATGGTTCCTTTAAAAATAGAAGAGTTCCTATGTCCTCCAGAAAAATGCTAAAGGGGATGGAGAAAAGGTTGTGCCTCAACCGTTGATGTGGGATTCCTCTCTGTATGCTGTGAATACCATTGGTTAATGAAGAAGCTGTTTTGAGCTGGTGATAGGGTAGAGCAGAGATAGGCAGGGAAAACTAAACTGAATGCTAAGCGAAGAAAGGTGGAGTCGGGGAGAAGCTATGTAGCACTGCCAGAGACAGATGCCAGAACTTTACCCAGTAAGCCACAGTCTCATGGCAACACACAGATTAATGGAGATGGATTAATTTAGGTTTTGAGTTAGCTAGAGATATGCTTAAGCTATTGGCCAAACAGTATTGCAAATGGTATAGTGTGGTTATTTCAGGCTGAGCAGCCGGGAACTAGTTAGTGGCCTCCTACAACGAATTGGTGCCCAACATGGGGCTGACTACATCCACGTAAAACCTGAGAAAGCTTATAAAGGAACTCTAGACACAGAAAAAGAAAATTTAGCTGCATCTTTTCAGCTGGCAGCATGCTGTAGCTCCCTTAAGAGAGCTTTTCCTGATTCAGCGGTAACAGAAAAAAGCTGCATGGTGTTAAAATGGCAGATTTCTGGACCATGCTGCCAGTGAGAACTCTGGCTCTTTCAGGAGGCCAAGCATTTAAATGTGGTTTATGAGCAGTGTGCTACAACTTGCTTAATAACAACATATACCCGCCAAGTGCCTAAAAATAGGACACATGTAACCATAGCTCACGTTAAACAGACCTCTGCCCTGCCATGTTGGACTAGGCAGAGCCAAAAGTCAAAGCAGCCTTAAATGCACTTAGCATTTTAAGAAACTCTCCTGGACAGAAAAGCATTACAGACATGCAATAAGACAGATTCAGACATAAAAGAACTCTAAATGAGTCACAATGTTGAGTAAATGTATGTAGGCTTGGGAGAGAGAATAAAAAGAGCATAGAGAGTTATAAAAGAAATTAATGGTTTTTTTAAAAAAAACAAAGTCTTTAAAGAGACAGTACATATAGTCATAGATTAAAGGAGTAAAGATAATAAAATAAATATTAAAAAAGTAATAAAGTAAAAGCAAATAAGCCAGGTAAAGATGGAAAATACAGGGAGCTTAGATTGTGTATATTATTATGTTTTCTTTGAAATTTTTAACTGTGAAGGAGCTAAGTAACAAACATATATACTTTAAAGGTATCTTGTCTACAAAATTTGGGTCTAAGGATATGTTGCTTTGAAAAAGAGGTTGTGCTTTTGTTTCCACAGAAGATGAGAACCTATGGAATCCTTCCAGAATAATGTAGTTTGATGGACCAAGATCCCCTGAAAGGTCACCTTGAACACCTCTCAAAAAATTACTTTGTCCAATAAACAGCAAAAAGCAGTTTGGAAAGAATTATGCCCACATTTCCTGAATTATTGTTTATAAATGTTTGTTTACATTTAAGGGATATGCTATGGAGATTTACATTGGTATGGCTCTTGGTCTATTCATATAAATTTAAGGTCAATTTTGTTATATGTGTATTTCTGCTTTTGATTAAGGTATTGTGTTTGTGAAGCTCATTTAAAAATGTAATGTATAATTAAGAAATACAGGTTAATAGATAATAGATAGTCAAGCTTGTAGTCATGTTAGTTAGATTTTCTAGATGTCCATAGATATATTTCAGTTGGATAGGCATTCTTCAAATCTTTCAAAGACTACAGAACATGCCATTTAAAATGTTTAAGAACTTAGGACTTTTCATGACAGTGAGACACATCTGCTCCTGGCAGCACTATGCTACTTCAAGAGGAAGTTGGGCACTGAAGAGGTTCCTTATGGAGTGGTTAGTCATTTGGGTAAGAAACTGTTCTTGCCTGGACTGCATGATGCTATGCTGTATGAACTGGACACACAGGACCCACAGAGAAATGACTGCTGAAGAAATGACTTTACTAAAGATGAGATGATCTTCAGGGTTCCTGCTTCATCAAAGAATCTGCCAGACATTCTGCAGGATACAGAAGAAAGTAACTAATAAACTGCCAATATAGGCAAAACTGTCTTTGAAATTTTCTGCTTCATTGAAAAGTCTGCTGGATACTATGGGCCTGTGGGCTGAAGATTGGATACCCCAATGATACAGAAAATCTTTTGGTGATGACTGTCCAGTCAGCGAGATGTCTCTGTCAATTCTAGAGTTTTGGAAGATGTTTGCAATGCACTTCCTGTTAACTTAGGTAATATTATATCTTTCTGGAGTCTTTGATGGAGTTGAAGAATATATAGGTATAGTTATAGTTTTCCTTGGTTATGATAAAAGATAAAGTAGATACAAATATTGTAACTGTAATTCTTGCTTGATAACTGTTTTGTTATGCATAATTTTACTATGTTAAAGTTAAAACCTTCCTTTTTATTTAAATAGAAAAGGGGAGGTGATGTGAGATTCCCCCCTGAATGCTGTGAATACTGTTGGTTAATAAAGAAGCTATTTTGGGCCTGTGATAGGGTAGAGCAGAGATAGGCAGGGAAAACTAAACTGAATGCTGGGAGAAGGAAGGTGATGTCAGAGAGAAGCCATGTAGCCCTGTCAGAGACAGACGCCAGAACTTTACCTGGTAAGCCATAGCCTCATGGCAATACACAGATTAATGGAGATGGGCTAACTTAAGATATGAGTTAGTTAGAAATACACTTATTGGCCAAACAGTTAGTTAGAAATACACTTATTGGCCAAACAGTATTACAAATAATATAATTTCTATGTGGTTCCCGGGGCTGAGCAGCCAGGAACTAACTAGCGGCCTCCTACAACAAACTGTGGCACTCAGGCATTCAAAATAGCATTGTTCACAGTAGTTCAAATGTGGGAGAAAAAAAACTCAGAGACAGTAGTCAAGCCATACAAAGGATGTAATTTCTCTGTAAATGGAACAAAGTGTTGATGCAAGCTACACCCATGGAGGACCATAAAAAACAGTATGCTAAGTAAAAAAATAGCTAGACAGATGACAGAAGGTACTCCATGGGTATAAAATGTGATGCATAGACAAATCCCTAGGTAGAATATAGATTAATATTGCCATGAGAAGGAGAGAAAAAATTGTGAACCAACTGCTAATTATTTGGTTTCATTCTACAGCAATAGAAACGCTGCAGAGGTAGGTACATGATTGACTGATATTCCATTTTAATAGAGTGAATTCTGTGTCAACAAGATGGCTCAGTGAGTAAAAGCACTTGCCTGGCCAGCCCACGGTGGAAAGAAAAAGCTAAGTCCTCAAAGATGTCCTCTGATCTCCAGACATTCACAATGGCAATGCAGAACTATGCATAATCAATCAATAAAATAAATGAACATGTAAATTTTATGCCATACTGATTTTTATCTAGATGAATTTAAAAATGTTAAGAAGGCTTATACGGAAGGCTGGAGAGATGGCCCAGTGGTGAAGAGCACTGCCTGCTCTTCCAAATGTCCTGAGTTCAGTTCCCAGCAACCACATGATGGCTCACAACCATCTGTAATGAGATCTGGTGCCTTCTTCTGGCCTGCAGGCATACATGCAGATAGAATACCGAGAATATTCTATATATAATAAATAAATAGATCTTTAAAAAGAAGGCTTATATGATGTACAATTAATAAAATCTCAGGGAGAGGAATTGGGGATTGACCTGAAGGTCAGAAAAGCAAAATAGCCAGCCACTGGTTCTTACCTCAACCTAAGACCAAAAATGGCAATCCTGCCTCCAGGGATCTCAGAATGAGATTGTGTGTCTGATCGCTGTTTCCTCCCATTTTATAATTCTCTCTAGGGCTAGGATTAAAGGAGTGCACCACTAGGATTAAAGGTTTCTATGGCAACTAGTGTGGCTACTGGCATTAAAGGTGTGTGTTATTATTGCTTCATCTATAAGGCTGGCCAGTGTGGCTGTTTTACTTTTCTGATCCTCAGACAAGTATTAGTTATTAAAATACAATTGAAATGCCACTACACTTATATACACAAAGATAAGTAGAAACTTATTTATTTTCAAAAATTATACTGACATGTGAATACAAGTTCGACATATTTAAATAAATACATACTTTAAACCATAAAATATTTTAAATCATAATTTAAAATACTCTATAAAATTCAAATACAGACCACATTCATATTTCACACAGTTATTTCTGATACAAAATAGATAAGCATTTACAGTGTGTAGTTTCACAATGGCTACTCTCTAGCTCTTGTGGTCTCTCTTTCTCTCTTCTACCCCTTTGGTCCTAGTGCTTGTCACACTCCTTGCTCACCATTGGTTTCTCCATTGCCACTACTCTATAAGCACTTTTCAAAACCTTTCTTTTTCTAATATGTTAATTCAGAAGCTGGGGTGCTTTTGATGGGAACAATTTGGGTTCTTACTGATCAAGGATTTGTCATTGCCAACTAGAGGTGAAACTCCTTAGGAGTTTTAATCTCTGTAAGACAACATAATCATTGTGTAGACAAGCTTCCCCTCTTCTAGAACATATGAGCACAGAGAATGAAACAACTACAGAATAACTGTTAGACACTTTCACTTTTTGAAAATCTACTGCCTGGATCTATTATGTGGTGAACCCTCATCATGGATTTAGAATTGTATACAATATACAAGAATCAGGTATCTACTTGTCAACTTAAGAACCTCCTTTATAGGAATGCAAAGCGTATTTATGCTTAGATGAGCTTTCAAACAAACACTTCCAAATGCACCTCCACTTTTTAGTATTTACACTTCTACTAAATCAGAACATTTGGCCTCAAGGAAGTTCTTTCTTTTCTAAAGAAAAAACACATTTTAGGAGTGAAAAAAAGTCCCCCAAGCATGCAAACTCTCTCTTCAAATTCTATTATTCTGGTAGTACCATGTCTTAAAACAGCTACAGTTTAATTCTCGGGAATTAAACTCATCAGTAATTCCTCATCCTGAAGATAAGTTTACTACAGACAAAACATTAGAGTTTGCCAATAAAAATGAATTCAGATAACTTTTGCCTTGTCAAAGGTCACAGAATTTCTGATTTTTTAAAAGTCCTTTTGACCCTTGCACTGAAATAAGAATGGTGGACAACATGGTAAATTCAACGCAAGGACACAGAACACAATGTCTGAGACTATTTCAGAGCCCACTGCATCCCATGGGGATAAATCCGGTAAGCCTGCCTAGCAGTGCTAACAGCACTCAGCAGGATCTGTACCTGGCACCTCTGACAGCACTCCCATGCCACAGCCTGAAGCTATGGCACTTTTGCCTTTTTTTCACAATAGAAATAGAAAACTGTTTGCTCACAACTGCTGACAAATACTATTTATCCCTGTAACAACAAGAACGGCATTAACAGTCTAGACACTGTATGGGGAACAAGAGAAAGAAGCAAAGCCACAAAATGCTGTTTCTCTTCCCAGATTCTGGAGTGACTAAGATAGAATTCTGCTGTTCCGGGACCTTGGTGCCTTCACTCTCTTTTGAAGAGCGTACCCGAAACCTTCTGTGGCCAGCATGTCCTTGGTTCTGTGGCTAGGAAAGAGGAAACGGTGGAGGGCTGGCCTTGTCACTGAACTTTGAGCCACAGTCAGGATCCTGGTTATTAAGCAGACATGAGAGACCAGGGTCCCATGGGCAGCTCATTTTCTGCTGTCTTCGGCATATCATTCTATTTCCCAGGATGCATATGTTTTCCTGCAAAAATAAGTGAAAACCTTACATATATCCTGCATGCTGGAAGCAACAGCAAAATACATCTCTTAAACAGGCTCTTGGGAATGGTTCAGATATGAACTCCCAATGTCACTGAGTTACAATAATGAAACTAGTCTATCATACTATAATGGTAGCTATCAGTCATTTATAACTGTTAAATCTATGGAGTGTACAACCTAGAGAATGAATCCTGAATGGTGCACCTTGGGCTTTAACTAATAGTAATTCACTATATTGGTCACCATTAAGAACTATGAGGAAAGATGCCAATAATAAGGAAAATAAGGGGGCTGAAGAAGCAAATTGAAACATCTATTTTCTGTCCATTTTTTCTCTAAGCTCCAAACTACACCACAAATTCTGCTCACTAAGAAAAGTTTATTTAGAAAGTCTTGACCTTGCTGCTATACTCCCAGGAGCAATGCAGCTATTGAGGATCACAGATGTCCAGACTCAGCACACAAGCGCTGGGGTTTGAATCCTAGCCACACTGCACGGTAGCTTTGGAAACTCAGAGAAGTTCCCATAAATGTTGTGCCTCTTTTTCTTCATCTCAGAGGAACAAGGGGACAGTCCCACATTCTCAGCGTCCCCAGCTTAGATCCATGCTTAAGCACCTGATTGCTGAACGGGGCTAGCATTCACCGCTACCACCACCGTTATCATCTACAAGTAAAATGATCCAAGAAAGACAGAACTCTGGGCCTCCCCCTCCTTCCACAAAGAAACCAAACAACTTTCTATGAACTTTCACGAAGATGGGGATTTCCTCTAGCCAATGGCAGGCTTGAGGGTGCCAGCGAGGGACACCATTTGGAAAGGGGATCTTTCTCTCCTTCACACGACCTGCCCAAGTCATACCTGATGGTTGTGAACTTAGATGATGTGAGAAGGTACTTGATAATTGCCAAACGATTGAAGGCTTTGGCAGCTGCTGTGGAAGCAAGGAAAAATACATCAAGCACTGCCTTCCCACATGAAGAGAAAAATTAAAGATGGGGTATTAAATGGCGTGCTTTGCACAAGAATTCACCTTACCTCGCAGGAACAAATTTCTTCGCTGCAAGAGAGAGGAAAGTATTAATTTGGACCGATGACATTTAAGCAAATTAGACTCATTTACTTCTCTCATCTGGGTTTATACTCTCAGTACCATGCGCTCTGTGACAGACATTTGGTGGCGATTAAGGTAAAATACAGAGGATAAACACCCGAAGAACAGAGCAGCTTCCTGACACCAGGAAACTGATGCTCAGCTTGTCTGATTCTTCTTTCAAACTCTCATGAGGAGTACAAAATCCATACTTTTACATGAAATTCCCTAATGTCTAAATTTCAGGTTTTAATTAGAAACATTTAAATAGTCTGTGGACCAAAGTGACCATGGATATTGTATTTCCTATACCTGGTGATATATATATTCAAAAATTTAGGCTATTCCAAGCAATTTTCTCTGTTACTTGAAATCATTTCACGTATTCTCCCAAGAGAATCATAGTGTATCTCCATAATTCTCATTGAGCAACTGTGCAGACACTGTGGAACTGGAAGTGAGTAGTGCCCCCTGGAGTTAATCAGTATTAGTGCAGCCAGCATCGGTTTCCTCAAACTTTCAACACTGAGTTGAGTAAGAAGAAATCTTATCATGAAACCTTGATTATATTGGCATTTGTGGGGGCTATTTCACAAGTGGGTTCTACTTTCTAGATTCTAGTGAAAAGTTTCAAGAGACCATAGCTCATAAGTGATACACACACACACACACACACTTCGACTTTTTGAATTTACCTTTCTTTCGAAAGTATCTCAGCAACAAGTAGAGAAGTGAAGATGATGCCAGGAGCAAGGTTCCTGCTGTAGAAAGTGCAAGTACCAAGGGATGGGTGTCGTCTGTGGGGGCTGAGGAAACAAGTCACAGGGAACAGCGTAAGCCACAATTGGCTTTAGAGTCTTTCTGGCCTGTCCATTTGGCCTTTCCTATGTATATTCATGACTACCAGCAGAACCATGTAGATTGAAGATTTAAACAATTCCTCCCAAACTACCACTGAAGCTGGTCCCGGTGTTTCCAGGCAGCACACAGCCTCGTCAAGCTCTTTGACATTAGAACAAAACACCTCAGTTAACACTAAACTGCTATCCTCGCCTTCTGTGTGTGCTTCTTATTTCCTCCTTCAGTCTCTAGATCTCCCCCTTCCAAAGATCAGAATCCCACTATGGGGGAGCAGAAAGAGGTCTAAAGGGAGCCAAAGGGAGGACAATGGAAATAAATCGTGATAGCGGAGAGGGCCAGTGGAAAGTATTCGAGAGGGAACTGGGGTCGCAGATGAGAGCAAAACATTCTACCTGTTCCCGTGACATGCATCATTTTCTGTTTTCTTTCTATCCATCCCTATAACCTACCATTCTGGTTTTGACATAAAAAACAGTTAGCTTCCTTAGCAATATAACACCCCTTCTGCAACCTTCTTCCCCAGGCAACTACCACCAAGCAATGCATCACCTTCACAGGTAGGCAGCATCCCAGACCAGTGTCCTGTGTCACCACATGTCAGAACTGCAGATCCATTGAGTGTCCATCCATCAGGACATGTAAATTCACATACAGTGCCAAAAACGGTCGCCCCACTGCAGCTCATGTTCACCTTTCCTGGCACTTCAAGGCTTGGGCACTGTGCCACTGCAAATGACACATCCATGGTAGAAATCAGAAAAACCTCACCACAGAACGGCTAACCGGATGTGTGTCCTGAGAGTCTGAACTCAATAGTACCTTGGCAGGAGGGCACCTCCTGGGTCCACTGGCCCTGGGATGTGCACTCAAGTTGAGCTGATCCATGTAATTCGAAGCCTTTGTTGCACTGAAAGGTGCACAAGGACTTGTAGGTAAAGTTTCCGGTCGTAGCATGAGCACACTCCATTACACCATTCTGGGGCTGAGGGAGAGCATCACATTGCACAGCTGGAAGAGAGGAGCCATGCACAGGTGTAAGCATTGGACTATCGTAGGCGTCTTAGGGCAACCAAGCCACAAAGATGTTTAGTAGCGTCTATCTTGCAGCAAAATTCAAAGTATGTCGCAGGGGGCCAGCAAGATGGCTCGACAGAAGAAGGCACTTGCCGCCAGTCCCCACAACCTGAATTTCATTTCTGGGACCCATACATAAGGAGAAAATCGACTTCTGCAAGTTGGCCTCTGATCTCCACACATGGAACTTGCGGTAGAGAGAGAGAGGGGAGGGAGGGAGGGAAAGAGGGAGACAGAGAAAGAGAATTTCTAAAGAGAATGTGCCTGAACATGTGGGATTTTTGCTGTCCCACTCCCCTCTTGGGCCACACTGGAGCCTTTTTGATCCCTTCAGTTCAAATCCTTGATCACAGGAGAAGTCACAACTGGATCCACTGTGGAAAGGTCCAGAAGCACTGGGAAGACATTTCATGGAGCCCTGCGGTGGCCTGGATAAGGCTTTACACTAGAAAGCTGAGACATCAGAGAAAGGGTGAGAAAATACCATGGTGATACCGGAGACCATTTGTCTTTTGGTGGCCAAGTTCAAGTGGCACAAAGCTTTGCTCAGAGAACTCAAGACAATTCTTCATCACAAATTCCTAGGAAGATGAACGTGTTTTCACCGTTACCCAATATCTCTATGATAATAACATCTAATACGAGGCGATCATTAGCAAGAATATGGTGCCTCCACACTGGGTTGATATGTAGAGGGAGGGTAAAGGGGAAAGTTTTACATCACCGAAGAACAAGCTACGGGTCCTGAAGACTTCTGTGTGGTGTCAAAAAGGAAAGGAAGAACCCCTGCAGAATTTGCCTGCTCTTAGCTTAAGTTTGGTGTTTTGTGTGTGTGTGTGTGTTTGCTCCTGGAATTCACTCAATACAAATTTGTCTCTGAGGATACCTGCACTGTATAAAGAAAGCTGTGTCTTTTGAACATTCTTGCCCTTGCTGAAAAGTGAATTAAATTTTATTGCTTTTATGTCTGTATCAGAACAATCCTTGTTGGTGACAGACCTCAAGCTGGGGGGCATTGTTATTGCTGTTAGCTGTGAATTTAGAGGTGTTGTGATGAAAGTGAGAGGTTCAAGCAGTACTTTCATTATTCTGCACTTTACATTTTAAATAAGATTTCACTTACATTATGAATTCTCCTTACTCTATTATACCAATGCTAACACATTAGTATTATTAATATATCCTAGTTTAGAAACAAACAAAAATCCATATGTTATTTGCCTGCAGTGCTGCTTCCTGGCTGTGCATTCATTTTTTAAAAATATTTATTTATTATGTATACAATATTCTGTCTACATGTATGCCTGCAGGCCCGAAGAGGGCACCAGACCCCATTACAGATGGTTGTGAGCCACCATGTGGTTGCTGGGAATTGAACTCAGGACCTTTGGAAGAGCAAGCAATGCTCTTAACCACTGAGCCATCTCTCCAGCCCAGCATTCATTTTTTTTAATCAATCTCAAAGGTATTGCTGTTGCCCTCATAATCGGTATCTATAGTTACAAGGGACGCCTGATGTCGTTGTCAGTGCTCAAGACAGAAGATGATGGATGTTTTAGAAACGAAAGTATTAGAAGATACAGTTTACTGCTCACCTTTGCACACTGGAATCTGTGGTGTCCACTGCCCTTCTATACTGCATTCAACCTGGGCCGGCCCCTCCAACGTGTAACTTTGGTCACAGGTGAAGTTACAGGATGACTTAAAGGCCAGTTCTCCAGCTGTTGAGTTCCTGCAGCTCACAAAGCCATGCTGGGGCTGAGGGATGGCATCACAGGTCACAGCTGAAACCCAAGCACCCATTCAAATTAGTAAACCTGGTTTGCCCGATTCAAGCCTTAGCTGAGGAAGAGAATGTGATGCATCGCCACACGGAAGAACTCTACCTTTGCACGAGGGCTTCTCATTGTCCCAGATGCCAGAGGAGGTACACTGCAGACTCTGGACTCCAACTCGCCTGTACCCTTCATCACAGGCAAACGTACAGGTCGTGTTCCATGGGAAGCTCCCAGGATTCGGGGAACATTTCCTGACTCCATTGGTAGGGTGTTCCAAAGCTTCACATTCAACCACTGAGGAGATGAAGGAGAAGAGAGAGTTCTACACAAAGAAAATTCCATACATGTTTTCATCTTCCGTGGAAGTAGGGTTTATAAAAGAAGGTGAAACCCATCTTCAAAGGGTGAAACCCAAACTTTTTTTTTTTTTTTTTTTTTTTGGTTTTTGGTTTTTCAAGACAGGGTTTCTCTGTAGCTTGGGAGCCTGTCCTGGAATTAGCTTTGTAGACCAGGCTGGCCTCGAACTCACAGATATATGCCTGTCTCTGTCTCCCAAGTGCTGGGATTAAAGGCGTGTATTCCCACAGCCCAGCAAAACCCAAACTGTTGATAATATATTCTTGATAACAATTATTGATAACATATAGATAAACCCATAACAAATGTTTTAGTCTTTAGTCAGATTTCATCTTCTCTTATTAAATTTTGCTTTGACTATGCTGGACGATCTCTGATCTATTTTACTACATGTATAAATAACAACAAAAATAACAGCCTCTAGATCAAGATTCATGGCTTGGTGTAAAAGCAGTATGAACATTCGAAGGACCTGAGCAATGAATCTTTGTAATGGGACCAGAGAACTGCACAAAGAGATAGTGAAGCTCCCTGACCAACACAGTGCTAAAGTTCGTCCCATTGCATTGGAAGAGTTGAACAAGAAAGTCCACGAGAAAGCCATGCAGCTGTCTAGATGTGTTTCTCTTGTCTCCTTACACCTTCCTTTCCATGTCACCAGGGCCTGGGAACACCCATTTCAAAAAAAAATTTGGAAAAAAGGCCATGTTAAACCAAACAGGCACCAGATTGCCCACACAACTCATAGAGAGAATACATCTTACTAAATGAAACAACAAAGAAGTTGTAAGTTGGGTAAGAACTAAGGGAATTTGGAGTGAGAAGCTTTAGTGCACATCTAAAGTTACCTTTGCAGGACGGAGCAGCGGCACTCCATTCTCCAGAGGACATACACCGCAAGGTGGTCTCTGGGCTGCTTGGCAGGTAGCCCCTGTTACAGCTGAGAGAGCAAGTGGAATGATAGCGGAAGAGGCCAAGAGGATGTGTGCAGTCCAGGCTTCCGTGGGCAGGCTCCTTCTGCGCTTCGCACGTCACAGCTGAGAAAGAGAACGAAGTCACGCTTCGGCTCCTCTCCCACCTTGCATAGGAGAGTGTGAACACTGGACACCATAATTATTGCCCATTGAGCATTTCCTGTGGTCTGGGCTCTATGGAAGCATTAGACGATGAAGCTGGTTCTATTATTGTCTTCATACAGATAGTTGTCATATGAAGTTGTTTAGTACGACTGAAATATTCAGACATTCTGTAATACTACTTTGTCAAGGTGCCATAAGTAATAAGTAGTAAGTCTGGAGTTTGACCCAGGAGGGTCTGAGTTGATAGTCTCAGTTACTAAGTGCTCTTATTCTGTGTATTCAGGTGGAGGAAACACATGGCCCCGTCGGACAAGTCATCTGAACCACAGGAGGGAGTTCCCAGCTTTGGAAAAGGGATGGGTGAGGACAAGACTTACTTTTCTCACAGTTGGGTCCGAGGAAGCCAGGGTGGCACTGACAAGTGTAATTGTTGATGGTCTCTACACATTCACCGTGGCCACTGCAGGATGCAGGAGTGCAGGAAGCTACAGAAAGCACAAAACAGATGAGGACGATCAATTCGTATGGTGCTTGTCATGCATTTTTTATTTGAGTTTGTCTGGTTTCAGCCTATAATCTGTGCAATCCAGATAACACTAATGGCATTAATGGTCAGAATTTTTACTGACACATCTGATTCCAGTTCCAGGCTATTGTATAACTTGGTGATAATAAATGGACATCAGCAGAATAGCTGTGCTTGGCACCAAGCAAGAAAAAATAATTCATAACATCTCTGAAGATGGTTTTATGCTAAAAAAATGTACTGTATCTGAGTATATATACTCTGTATATTGATAGAAATATATATATATATACATATATATGTATACATGTATCTTCGTATACATACAACCATACATTCTTGCCTTTACTCACACCAATCAGTAAAAAACAAATAGATATCATTATTGCTGGAATGTTTCACAGCCATGTCTTTAAAAACAGAAAATGTACACAGCAGAGACCGATTAGTTTGCATCCTCTAAATATGCCACGCTGCCTCCCCATAGAAACACCCCACCACCATTCAGAAGCTTCATACCTGTGTAGCACAGAGCCAGTTTCTTTTTGTCACATCTCTCGTCGTTCCACATGCCCGGGTCATTGAGTCTTTTAATGTAGATCTCTACACAGTCCTCATTCTTCTGCTTGTTGTTGGGTTCACCAGGTGCCCAGTTCTTAGCCTCCTCGGTCAGAGGCTTTTGGGTCCCCACCCAGATCCATACGTTATTGACTTTTCTGATTCCAATCCAGTAATAACTTGGTGAAAATTTCAGGTTGGAGTTCAGGTAATTGATCTCTTCTTTGTTCTGAATTGCCACCAGATGTGTGTACTTCTGTCGACAGTACGCACTGGCTTCATCGTATGTCATGAGTTCGATGGAGGTGTTGTAATACCAAGCTAGGCTCTCTCCAATGAGAAGCACTGGGTTGGGTCAAGAAAGGAATAGAAAATTTAGTCCTGCTTTATGTTATCTTATTTTTGACTTATAGAGATCCTTCTGATGGCCCAAACTATGATTTTTAAAGTAAAAAGAGGCCCATCTGTGGGGTGTAGCATGTCTGTGTATCACTGTGTGCCTGGCCACCTGATTATGTTTTATGATAATGTAACACTCCAACTCCACAGACCACTGCATGTCCCAGAAAACAAAGCCTTGTTGGCTGCTATGACACCTCTATTTGAGGCCCCATTTTAGGAAGCAAATGGATGAATCTTCACAATGCCTGAATAGGTCACCTAGGATCCATCCTTCCCATGTAAGGAAACTATTCCTACCATAGGGCAGAGCCCTACAGAGAAGTCAGCAGTCCTGCTAACCCCACTGCAAAGCACAGAGCAGCCCCACACATCATGATACCCTGTTCTGAAGACCCAGGAGAATGAAGATGAGAGAGTCTGGTCTCCGATGACGCCAGCTTACCAACAGTGAGAGTGGAGAGAAACCGTGAGGCATTCATGGCTCCAGTGATTCCTCTCACCCAGAGACAGGACTGGAGATACTCTTCTGAGGAGAGAAAGTGCAGAATTAGCCACAGAAGGAAATTCCAGGTTTGGGTTACTCACACCCTTCTGTCACAGCATTTAAGGCGACACCATGAGGTTTTAGGCAAGGATTCCTGTACATCATTACTTATTGCAGAGACATTTACTGTGGTGGATAGACACAAATTTGAAGATTTTCATCATTTTAAGCAAAGAGAAAAGGCAGATTTTAATGACAATGCTCTAACAGCGTAGACAGATCTCTTTATCAGAGTTTTTTGCATATGTGTACACACATATAAATCTATGCTTTATGCCCGAGGCTGCTCTGGCTTGGAAGCTGCACTTACTGCTTTGTGGAATGGTCGCTGGGGTGTTGGATTTCTCAGGTGTACTGCTGCTGCTTCCGTCCCTCCGTTCTTCTAGCAGTTTTGATGTGTAGTCAGCCAAGGACCACTGAGTATTGCTTCTGCTGGAGCCTCTTATAGGAGATCTGGCTTCCTGTGAGTCACAGGACATAATTATCAAAATCTGTTAAAGAGGAAATCCTCAACCACATCCAAAAAGCTTTCTGGAAATATGCACCGTACTTTAAAAAAAAAAAAAACTTTCATAGTGTTGTTGGAAACTCCAAGCTAATCCTTGTTCTAGGCTTTCATAATTTGTATGCAAGTTTATTAAGTATGATGCAAATGTGTGATTTTAATTCCTGTGCCATAAAGCCTAGTTACTGTTTTCACTCGTGTGTAGAAATTAGTTTCATAAACATAAGCTATAAATATCACTCGTGGTCTGCCACTCTCATTTTCTCATGCTTAGCGTCATTAATACATCAGTAGCCACTTTCTCTTCATTCGTCTGCTGCCTTAGCCCGTTCCAGCGGGCACCATGCACAGTGGAGAGATTTGTGAAGTAGATGCGTATTCTCACATAGTTATTCTCACACATATCCTTACAGTTATGATGAAGTTACAAAAAAAAGCTTCACTCATCTATTCCAAATAATGCCTTGTTTCTACAAAATAGGGTTAAGTGGGAGATAAAAATTTACCCCTGCGACCTTCCTGTCATCTTACATTTTCTAGATACTGTCACTATCTCAGTCCTTCGTTTCATTTTATGTAGCTAAATATGGTGGTTATTGTTCACCAGTTGTAGACATGTAACCCCACATACTGCTTACTTAGATCTTTGGTAAGATTAAATCTAAAACCTAAAGAATAAAGACCCTAAGAGAGAAATACATAGATATGCCTAGGAAGGAGAAAAAAATCAAGATCTCCTGAGTAAATTGGGAGCATGGGGGACAGGGGTGAAGGCAGAAGGAGAGAGGGGAGCAAAGAAGAGGAGTGAGGAAAATGTATAGTTCAGTTAAAAACAATAAAGTATAAAAAATTTTTTAAAAGTTCTGCTCATACATAATATGTTTGTCTACCTACATATGAACGACAAATATGTGTCTAATATTTTTAAAAAGTGTAGTCAAGCAAGTGTGACATCTGCCTACCAGCCTAGCATTTGGGAGGCTGACATGAGGGTTGGAGGCCACCCTATGTTTCAACTGTGATTACAAGTGTGAGACACCACCTCAAAATAGAAAAAAAAAAATTCATGTTCATTGACTTAAATCTTAAGATAAATTTTACCCTGAAAATTAGTCATAAACAGTCCTCAATCATACATTTGCATCTATGGATTTTTTATAACTAATTTTCCAGTTTCAACATTCGTGGTACAGTATCTGTAGGGATACAATACTTACTTAATGATGTAGATCTCTGACTATAATCTCTTCTGTGCTTCTTCTGTGGCAGGCTTTATTCTGAGAATGTTGCCATGTCTGTTTGTATTGTTTTTTAAGTCTATCAATTGTGATATATGTACCCCATCCCTACTTTATAGTTGAGGAAATTAAGGAACCAGTTTCTTCTTTCTTCCTTTCTATCTATCTATCTATCTATCTATCTATCTATCTATCTATCTATCTATCTATCTACCTACCTACCTAACTAGTTTTCATCTCATCTAACTGCACAAAGATATGCTGTTGAAACCCAGGCAACCAATCACCAGGGCCCCATCCCTTGATTGCCCAGGCTGTGGTGGTGGTGCCTGCTGTTGTTTGCCCATGCTGAGGTCTCTGCTCTTCCTCACTTCCCAGGCTTTGCCTTCTTCTTCCTGAAGTCCCTCAATCACTGAAGCTTTCTGCCAAGGAATGTGAGGTGTGGAGACAGCCAAAAGGCCCAGAACAGTAAATAACAAGGAAAGGATGCCTGAGAACAGGCCCTGATTCCTCAGCAAATAGAAAATAAGTCCAAAAGGGAAAATAACAGACAAGGCAACTGTGCCTTGCCTGGAAGGAGTGGATTCTAAGTCACATTTGCCAAAAGATCCTGATCAGAGGCAAGCTTTCTCTGAGGCCAAACGGCAAAATGTGTATTCTAAATTTATATTTATAAATTATATCCTTATACTAAAGAATATTATATTCTTTAGGTAAAGAACTCAGTATAAGAAAGAAAGATAAGAGCAGTGGTAGAAGAGATTTGTCAATAAAGGGGGATTCATATAAAGGAGGTTTTGTATACATTATGTCTAAAGATACACACAAATATAATGAGAGGTGTATTAGTCCAAACCCATTCACCCTGCCATCCTGCATTGTCCCAGGACGTTTTCTGTGTCTTGCCCCTGAGACTGAGCCGAAAATCCTGCAGGTGGGCACTGGGAGCTGCTGGAGCTGCTCTTCTTGCTTGGGTTGCTAGAGAAGCCATAAACAGATGTCCTGAGGAAGCCCTGGGTGTGGGGGTGAGGGGCTAGCCAGCCTTCTGTAGTAACATCATCTGGTTCATCCCGTCTAGTACTGCTGAGAGGCAATCACTTTTGCTGGGTTGTGGAAAGGGACACTGGGTGAGACATAAATGGTTGGGGGTTTGACTATTAATTCCCTTCAAGCAATACAAATTTCGGGAGGAACAAGCTGCTTAGTGGTTCCTCAGTCTGCGCTAAGTTTCCCAAGCTCTGAAGTTGTAGCCAGTTAGTTCTGAGCTGCTCAGTTCTCAACCTAGGCTGGTATAGACGCTTGAGAATCTCAACCTTGGAAGAAGGAATGCCTGACATGGAGGTGATCCACTGAAGGAAAGAAGAGGATGCACACACAGCACACCTTAGGCTTCTCCTCCGGGTACCACATATCCCTGCTTCTTTAGCACTTTCCTTCCACACCCTTCACACGGAGGATTTTAACCACTTCAGTACTCCTGAGACAATGAGGGTCCACCAAGGGATGTGGGGTCACGGAGACAGGTGTTAGAGGTCTAATCAAGACCATCCCGTAAAGAAGGCAGATTGTAGGGGTAAGGTGGAATGTAACCCCGGCCATAAGCATGTATGACCAAACAAACAAACTAACAACCCTCGTTAGATATGTCAATTCATGTTGCAACCGTCACTGCTGAGTGTAACTGGGAAGCTTCCCCTCCTGCCTTCTGGAGTGCAGCTCCGCCTTCTCCTACCTCTGGAAAAGGCTTGTTTTACCTCTTATTTTGGGATTTTAAAAAGCCTCAGTACCTCCAAATTCCTACTTTGAGAACATACATCTAAATTATCGTGATAGACATG
Source organism: Alexandromys fortis (assembly GCF_014885135.2). NCBI lineage: Eukaryota > Metazoa > Chordata > Mammalia > Rodentia > Cricetidae > Alexandromys > Alexandromys fortis. The sequence goes on along the minus strand of NW_026067981.1, from coordinate 2,452,787 downwards.
GGTAGTGGAAGAAAATCCTAGTGAAGAGCCAATCTTATTTATAGCATGCAAACACTTCTTTTCCACAGCCAAATGATACAAAAAAAGGCTAATATAATAGCATTGTGCCACAACATCACAGAGGGGCGTTCCTTGTTTGATTGAAATGTAAGTTTATTTGATGTCAAATTGGTCTGGCTACCCCTCAATTCATTTCCCAATAATTCCCTTGGGATTTGTCAACACCTTCAGACAAGCAGCTGAGGTAGGAGCAGTGCTGCCCACTCTGCTTCTCACACCCCTGGGAAGACATGGAGATGTCCCCTGAACATCTCAGTAAAATGGACCTTAGCTGGTGTGGTGTCACAAGCTTGAAATCCCAGAGTTCATTGTGCTGAGGCAGGGGGACTGTCAACTCAAAGTCTGTTTGGGCTACATAGTAAGTTCAAGGACTGTAAGAGAAAGAACATGAGGATCCCCCCCCCCCACACACACACAACTGTAATGTGTGGCAAAAGGCTGTAGAACTTGGAAGATGGAGGCAGGCAAGAAGGATCAGGGGGATGGAGATAGCTACATAGTGAGTTTGAGGACAGCTTGGGTTGCACAGGAGCTTGCCTTAAAACAAAGCAAAAACAAAACTGAACAAACAAAATGTTCACCAAAATCAAACAAAAGAAAACACATCCTTAGGTATCAAAATTCTGGCCAAACTGGAAAACTGAGGCACAGAGATGATTAGCTCTGGGATGGTGCTGAGCAAATAGAAAGGGTGTTTAGGATGAGCTGCCATTTTGAATTCTTACACGTGGGGAGTAGATGGCTTATTTATTACCAAGGAAGAAAGGTGTGTGTGTGTGTGTGTGTGTGTGTGTGTGTGTGTGTGTGTGTGTGGTGTGTGTGCGCATTCACTTGCTTTGTTTATATTCCCCTTGGGGTCAGGGGGACTCTGTACTCTCTAACCCCACTTCTGGACCTTCCAAGATGATGAGAAACTTAACATGGTTTTGCTTCCTGCTTGGCATGGCTTTGTTCCTAGCTTGCCGTGACTTTGCTTCCTGCTTGGCAGCACCTTATCTCCCAGCTTCCGAACTTTCTGTTCGGGGATTTAAGGAATAACTAATGAGAATATCTTCTAAGTGAGCCAACCCTGGTGAATTCCCAAGCGGAAGAAGCAAATGGGGCTGGGTTGGTTAATTAGCTGAACTTTTCCTGAGTGTAGCCAGGCTGCCTCGGGTCTGATACTAACAAGGGCAAGAGAATGCTCAGGATGGGAGAAAAGCCCTGGTTTGTTGTTGTTGTTTTTTTTTCTCAGCCATTTGTGCAGCTTATTTTAAACGTTAGATTTTTTTTTCCTAAGGAACTATTCTAAGATTTGTTTTCAGTCCTTCCCAGTAGAAAAACCTCAGTCTGTGATGCTTGAAAATATAACTTTGATTTTTATATTATTATCAGGAAGACAATTTAGCAGTTCCAAATAGCATAAAATGATACCAAATGGTCAGGGAGATCATTTTTCCTCTAAATTAAAAATAGGTGATTTGAGAGATGTAGGAACACACCTGAAGTTCCTAGATCTCTTTACACTCATATCAGTCATGGAACCCATAACTAATGTGGTTCATTCAAATAGAAAACATTTGCTAACAGTTTTTTAGATGATTTAGCTACATCATTAATGAGTAACTACTGTTGGCCACTACTTTACATATGTTGCTTTATACTTATGACATGAAAGGAAGACATTAAACCCATCTTACAGAAGATGAAACAGAGACCCAGAGAAGTTAAAAACGTATCTGTTTTTGTTTTTGTTTCAGTTACCAACTGGCAGAACTTGGGCTTGAATCCATATCTGCATCATCCTGAAGCTTATATTCTTCTGGTAAAGTCATACTAGCTCAGAGTTCTCACCTGGAAAGTACACTTTTGTTTAAACACAAGTAAATGGTCCAGCAGCTTTCTTCCACCCTGGCACTGCGGGCCAGCATCCTTGGAGAGGATTTTTATGAAGAACCTGAGTCCTAACATGGTTGGTGTAAGTTACTTATTTGAGAGATGATCCCAAGAAACGACACAGCGCAGCAAAGAAGAGAGACAGGAAGGAAAGACTCTAACAAGAAGGGTTTACTACCTGGTACAGTCAGAACTCAGTTTTACGAGAAAACCTCAAAATGTGTATCTACCGTTCATCAACTACTGGCTGAAAGACAGTCCTGGGAAGGCATGGTTAACTCTCCTGCGTTGCCAGGTGGGTGTCTGTGGCCAGAGAAAGTCACCCACAATGAATTACAGGTACTTGGGCCTCAGTCTGACATGATTTGCTTTGCTGGGATACTGTGGGCTTATTCCGTTCCTTTTCATTCTTTTATTATGACTTATATAGTTGTGTGTGTGACCACATGCACACATGAATGTGCACATAGGACAGCACAGGTGTGGAGATTAGAGGACAGCCTGAGAGAGTTACTTCTCTCCTCCCACCACGTGGGTCTTGGGAATCAAACTTGGGTCATCGGGGCTTGGCAGCAAGTGCCTTTGCCCTCTGAGCGAGCTCGGCAGTCTAGCTTGTACATTTTCTATCATTATCCAAACAATTCATCACAAACTATGTGGGTGAAAACAGTCCACATTTATTGTGAACGGGTTGGGTTTTCCTCTCCTGGGTTTATGTTGCCAACATCATGGTGTCAGCCTCAGAAACTAATCTACTTCTGAGCTCCTTCAAATTGTAGGCAGAACTTGTGGACGTGGGACCGAGGTTCTTGTGACTTTCTGGTTGTTTGCCATAAGCTAAGAACAAGTTACATTGCCTGGTCCGTGCCTCCTTCACCTTCCCTCCTAGTTTATTTCCGTTGCTGTGATAAAAATTACGGAGAAAAACCAACTGAGATGCGAAGGGAGTTATCCTGGCTCACAGTTCTAGATCATAGTTCATCACTGTGGAGAAGAAGAGGCGGGAGCTTATGGCTGCTATTCTCGTGGCATCCATCGTCAAGAGCAGAGAGAGAATGAGTGAATGCATGCTTACTGAGCAGCTTCCTTTCTCTGCTCTTCCACAGGCCAGGACCCTAACCCGTAAATGGTATACCCACATTCAGAGTGGGTCTTCCCACTTCAGTGGAGATAGCTAAGAAAATCTTCCACAAGCACATCCATAAGTCGACCTTATTTAGACAATGCCTCATTGGGACCCTCTTCCTGGTGATACTACATTGTGGAAAATTGGAGAAAAAAAAAAAAAGCTAACCACAGTGCTTCCCAAAACAGATCACATCCTTTTAAGTATGTTAAAATTCTGAGAAGAGCAAATTGGCCTTTCCAACAAACGGCAGTTTCTAACCCTCACATCTAAATTGGGCAACACTAATAACAGAAATGTAGGGAAACATTCAGATAGAAAAATGGGCACCGTGCCTGGTGATGGAAACTCCAACTGCACCAGCCACCCTGGCACCACCTCCTAGTGCAATGTCCTGTCTGCAGACAAAGCCACCTCTCTGTGATGTCAGCTGCGTCCATAAACAACTTCACCAAAGACCCAGGTTGAAAGCTACTGTGTGCGCGCTGGAGCAACTAGAAGGTATTCAGATACATCTGACTACGAGCCGCGTGCACACATTATACAGAGAGGGGACCATGGGAGACATTGGGCTGACATTCCAAACAGAATTTCCTTGCTCTGTTTGGTGTTCAGAGGTTCCTTTGTGTTGTTGAATAATGTTGATTTCGAAGAATAAACAAGAGTTCTGTCTCCAGAGATCCCTCCCTGGGGAATGTTACAGGAATACAGATGGCGATGTCACTACGCCAGCAAGCCCTTGTTTCTGCTCCTAGCAGACAGCAAGAGATGAATAATACCTTCTAAGAAGTGCCGCTTTAACGTCTTATCTCCTTAAGGGATACCTCCGGTCGGTCTGGTTGAGGTAATAGGCATAGGAGAGTCTTTATCTATGATTTGAACAAGCGAGATGTTTCCTTTAATTAACGAATCTTGACAGACTGTGAGAAATGAGCCATTTTCTCAGACATGTCCGCGCCACCGTGCCTGCCCTGGGACAGCTTGCGAGAAATCAGGCACCCTCAGAGTGCACGGGAAGGAGCAATTCAGCCACATGGAAATGCCCAGAAAATTGAATCCTAAGTTCGCTTTGCTGGACTTTCATTGTCTAATACACTAAAGTTCCCACTTTATCAGATCGCTGAGACTCAATATAGAATAGAAGGAAAATCTGTTTCTAGTGGTCCATACATCTGCAAATCCAACAGAATATTCTGGGTACTGCCACAAACTGGCTGTATGACCCCTAGCAAGACTTTAAATCTCTCTGGACATCGGGCTCTTCTTGTGTAAACTGATATGGTATCTGTAAAAACTGGAGGACTTTTTTTTTTAAACATCATAATAATTAAAAACAAATATAAACCCGAGTATATCTCTGTAATCAATCCCAGCACATGGGAGCTTGGGCAGAAGAAGCACAAAGAATCCGAGACTGGGATGGGTGACGTCGTGAGTGCCAGGTCATCCTGGCTGCAGAGCGACACTTTGATTCAAGAAGAAAAAGAAGATGCTTTCTTTCTTCCATTGTATACTTTTAGCTCCTTTATCGAAAATGAGGTGTTCATAGGTTTGGGGATTAAATTCCGGGTCTTCTATGCGATTCCATTGGTCGACTTCTCTGTTTTTATGCCAATACCACACTGTTTTCATTACTGTAGCTCTGTGATAGAGTTTGAAGTCAGGGATGGTAATGTCTCCAGAAGATCCTTTATTGTATAGGATTGTTTTGGCTATCCTGGGTTTTTTATTTTTCCATATAAAATTGATTATTGTCCTCTCAAGATCCGTGAAGAATTTT
>NW_026067981.1:2430987-2445268 GCF_014885135.2 Alexandromys fortis | reverse complement strand
GTACTGGCTTTGTGGGAGCCTAGGCAATTTGGATGCTCACCTTACTAGACCTGAATGGAGGTGGGTGGTCCTTGGACTTCCCACAGGGCAGGGAACCCTGACTGCTCTTTGGATTGGAGAGGGAGGGGGAGAAGAGTGGGGGGAGGGGGAGGAGAGTGGGGGGAGGGGGAGGGAAATGGGAGGCTGGGAGGAGGCAGAAACTTTTTTTCCTATTCTCAATGAAAAAAAAGAAATATAAAAAAAAGAAAAAGAAGATAAATAATAATAAAAATAAAGGAAGATGGAGATGTGTAAAAGCCCACGGGCATACACAGTCATCTGATACAGCATGAGACAGAGGGGCCAGCCTTCTGCAGGTCGTAGAGACCAGGAACGAGATGTAGTGAGAAAAAACACACAAACTTCATTTCAGGGACATAAAAGCTTCTTTTTCATCTTATTCTTCCTTTGGTTGCTGGTTCTACTCTATTTTATTTTTCTGTTTTGTTCTTCTACCCTAATGTGTCTCTCCCGATGTCTTCCTTCTCGTTTCTTCGTTTTCCCCTTACGGCTTATAGACCCCAGCAGAATCTTTCTACCAATATAAAATTACAATGTAGCAACATTCTATTTTTAAGTGAATGATTATAATGAATACAAGTAAAAAAGGAAACAAAGTGTTTCTCATTTCCCTTATGTGAGTCAACAGTTTACATACTGCGGGTGAAAAACGCATTTCCCTCAACAACCCAGAGCAGTTAAACATTGACTTTTAGACTCCTCACAGATCAGGAGCCTTGCTGCTGTAACTGTTTACATAGGCAGCAGTTGTTATAATTGCCAGAAAAGCAGGTTGCTTTTTAGAGTGCTGTCCAGATATCTTAACTAACCATCAAATTCTTGGTTTCCTAGTTACACGTGAAGTCAGTTGTTTAAAGCTTTGTTTTAGTTATGTTGCACACAGGAACCCGTGAACACATCTCCCAACATCCAAAAGAACTTGAGCTAACTCCTGGGACTCAGGTGTTTTCCTTAATCGTTAGCCTAAGCGACAGTCTGTACGGCTCCTCGAAAGAAACCCATCAGTCCTAGCTGTGCGACACTCCCTGGGTCCTCCTTTCTACGATTTGAAGCCCCTGCTTCCTAAGGGCCGGGGGCAACACTATAGCCTACCTTTACCTATATTATTTTTTCACTAAAATAGCCTCTATCACAATCCCTTACTATATTTGTTTTAAACCCTTAGTCGTCAAAATTCTATTTAAACTAGCATTATTATTATATAAAATCATTACTTCCATTAAACAGAATCATCTTCATAATAATACATAGGTAAAAATACCCAATGGAACGTGATATTTCCACGGGATAATCACACTACATTAAGGGCAGTGGGGATCCCCACACACCTGTTCATACCATGCCAGATACCAGAGAAAAATGGCAGCAGCAAGCATGTAAAGGCACAGTGGTAGCGAGAGACATTCTGGAGCCGAAGACCTCCGGCCTTGCCTGTCCGAGATTCACCAATCAGTGCCTTGCATTCTGGTGGGCCGAACTCCAGAAGCCCAAGTGCCACCTGGTCCTCCTCTGACATGGCCACTGGCTGCATGTAAAGAGAGAAACTCTCGTTTTAGGCTTAGCAACTGGGAGACAATCAGCCAGAGGTAGCTATGTCAGACAGCAACTGGAAGTTTTCCTGGAATAGAAACTGTCCGCATGCCTCAGTTCTAAAGAGAAACCTATTAGTCTGGGTTGCTGGGAGAGTTCTAGGTGTGCTATAGACCTGGCTTCTTGAAAACGTGTCATGGAGAGAGTAATGGGAAAGTAGCAGCAGACAGAGTCGAGCTCTGGAGTCACAAGCAGCGTTCTCGAGGCTCCAGAAAGCATGGATTGGATTATGGAAGGTGAAGCAGAGAGATCTTCACCTTCCTGTGAAATGGCGACCCAGACTTACTTTTCAGAATCTCCCCTGAATGGCTAAATAGAAAAGGTTAGTAAAATATGTTCCCTATACAGAGATGCTCAGGGAAGAAAAATACCACAGCCAAATGATTTTTAAAACACTAAATAATACAGTCCCTTCTTAAAGAGTCTAAAGGCATTTTAGGACATTTTGTCTTCTCATTCTACAGGGAAAGGTATTTCACATCTAACTTGGTATTTTTACCTTACGCCGGCCCTGATGGTTGATGTCAACTCATTTGTACTTGAGAAATAACTTGAGAGGAATAGTAAAGCACTTATCTGGGTGTGACTGTGGGGCATTTTAAGAAATAGTTGACATCCAGGGTGGTGGTGGCGCACACCTTTAATCCCAGCAGTTGGGATCCAGAGATAGGCAGATTTCTCTCTGTGAGTTTGAGGCCAGCCTGGTCTACAAGAGCTAGTTCCATGATAGCCAGGGCTGTTACACCGAGAAACCCTGCCTTGGAAAAGAAAGAGAGAGAGAGAAAGAGGAAGGGAGGGAGGGAGGGAGGGAGGGAGGGAGGGAGGGAGGGAGGAAGGAAGGAAGGAAGAAAAAGAAAGAAAGAATGAATAGTTGACTTGTCGACCAGCAGCAAAGGAGGATAAAAGACCCACCATGCATGTGGGTGGCACCGTCTTGTGGGTGGGGACCCAGATGGGATGGCAGCTAAAGAAGAAGGAAGCCCTTTAGTAAGGGGCTCATGAAAACTCCATTCCTATGGAGGGAGCACATCTGTTGCTGATGCCTTTGCCTGTGGGCATCAGCCTGCAGCTGCTTTTGTTGTTTACCATGCATTCACACTGGTGTATCTCCAAGGAGCTTGGACCTTTAAACAGACTGGAGCTACTCCGCTGACCACCTATGCTCCCCATCTTCTATCTGCTTGAATTAAGAAGTCACCCAGTTCTCTGACTTCCCAGCAAACAGATGGCCGCTATAGACTATCTATCTTCTAATAACATATGTCAATCCAATGAGTAAAACTTTTATAATCACATGTAATTCTTTGCATTGTTTCTTCCTTGAAAGAACCCTAATACACGACATAGACAGTTTTCCCTCACAGTGATATTCTCTAATATGCCACTGACAATATAAAAATGCATGCATTAGATTATTCATTATGCTATAATTTTAGTAGCAATGTATTGATAACAATTTAATATGAATATATAATACTTCTTTCACAAATTATGTATATATACATTATATATGTGATTAAGAGAAACATTCCTAGAGAAAATGGCTCCCTCACTAGCTGGGAAATTTCCACTTTACATATACTTACCTTTCTGTGTGCTAAGTACGGAATTCAAATTCCAACTTCTTATTGTTTCTGTGAGCACTGATTCTCCTCCAGAGGGGGAAAAAAAGCACCGTTGATAAAAAAAAATGCATACAACATTTTGTTGAGAATATGATTCATTTCTACTTACCTAAGCAAGAATGGAAGCTGCTTCCTTGCTATTTTCCACCTACCTTGCAATCTTTATGCCGGCTTGCACACTCATCTTCCCCCTTTGCGAATACTATGTAAAAGTTCAAGGCAAGAAGAACTTGTTTGGAAATCTGTTTTGCTGACTGGCAGAACGATAAAGGATATTTGACTTTTCTCCTCACAAAATCCCACCTGATAGGATGTGAATTTTTCCTAGTGTATTATTTTTAGAGCCATTCTTCTTTCAGACGGAAAGCAAAACCTTCTTACCTTTGCACACACTGATTCCACATAAGCAGCTTTTCTCAAAATGTCAATACAAAAGTTTCAGATCAAAGGTGAACTCTTAGTCTGGGCTGTATCTGGTGATCTATCTATCTATCCACATATATGTATATATGTGTGTATGTTTGTGCACACACGTGTGTAAAATAAAGGACAGATGAGGGCAAACTATTTAAAGCAAAAGCATCTTTAAATGCTTGGCAATGCACCCTGTTGCGAAGCTAAGGAGAATTTATCCATCGTCGCCAGTTTTCTCATTTCTTTCTGTGGCTGTGATTTAAAAAACAAAAACAAACACTCTGATGATAAGCAACTTAAGTGAGAAAAAAAATTACTTCAGCTTGTGGGTTACAGTCCGTCACTAGCGGAAGTCAGGACAGGAACTTGAGGCAGAAACCATGGAGGAACACCACCTACTGGCTACTTCTGGCTCGTGCTCACTTGTTTCTGTATCTAGCTCAGGACCACCTGCCAGGGAATCATACCACTCACAGTGACCTGGGCCCCCCTCCATCAGTTAAAAGCCAAAACAATTCCTCACAGGCAAACCTGATGAAGACAATTATTTAGCCGAAGCTCCACCCACGAGGTGATTTAATCTGAGTCATATTGATGGCTAACTCTAACTAGAACAACTTCAGCAGCTGTGAACAGTGCCATCGCCCTAAAGGGGACCTTGGCAATGACTAACAAAAGAGTATACACGTTTAGCTTTGCACCAATCAAATTCCACTTCTAGGAGTCTGTAGTGAAGATGATCTCCAAGAATGAATGTATGCTCCAGTGATATTCTGGTAGAAGTGATTTATTGCCCAGAATTTAGTTTACAAATGCTGTCATCTACTAACAGGACTGGGGGTTCTTGGAAACACTACTGATTCCAGGTCTTGAACAGGAAGGGTCGGTAAGCCTGAGCCAGGGGTAAGGAAGTGCCCACAGACTTATGGACTAGAAGAAGAAGACACATGGAATCACATGAAGTGGTCTTTGAGGACCATATTGGAAACCATTAGAGAATCAAAAAATATTAAAAATAATAGATGATGAAGGAATAAAATAAAAGTGTACAGATAAGGGAGAAAAAAGACACGAGTTGTTCTGAAGACTATCAAGTAGTAAATAGAGAGGACACTCATCTTTAAAAGACACTGTAATCACCAGCTCAAGACAGTCTTATTAACAGCTGTATTATCACTGCATAAAGACGGCTGAGGAGCGGAGTAGGCACAGTTTTACAGACGCACCCTGCTCATCGTTCCTTCCAGATAAAAAGGCATCCCTTTATAGTGGAGAAGGCAAGCCAGTGAGCAAACTACCATCACCAGTAGTGGGTTACACTGAATCCTGTGTCTCCTAGTAAGACACACCGGGAAGGATGCAGCGTCAACATTTCATTAGTGTGCTGCAAACCCCTGGGTGACGGCCAGCTTTGTTATAAGTCGGAGTGGGTGGTTTTGATGCACTGTGAAGATCTTGGGTTCTTTACTTTCTTGACAGTTCAGTAATTCAGTTTAAGTAGATGATGTTTTTATTTTATTCAGTAATTCTCTTTAAGTAGATGATGTTTGTATTTTATTCAATATTTGGTTATTTTAACTTATAAGGTCTTCTGATGTTTCTAACTCACTGAGTTGTTGGAAATGAAAAAAAAATAGCATGGCTTCTTTGGAACATGTCAGACTCTGCACTCAGTGGGAATACTAGAGTCCTTTAGCCTAATAATGTGGTGCCGTGTAGCAAGGACAATAAACATGTTTATAGGCTTTTTTATTCAACAATGCGTCTCTTGGGAATTTTTCCCGAGGAAATAATTTACTAGTCACAAAATGCTATTAACACAAAGCATGATTCGACTTGGACAACCAAACACTGGAAACAACCTAAGGGTCCATTGGGGAAATCATTTACTATGTAATTACTAAATTACCCATTATGAAGATGAGGAAAACAGAATATGGCTATGATGTTAAGTTGTAAACGCTGAGCATGAAATTTACATGCATTCCAAATACAACTGCTCTAGAAAATGGGGCGGAGAAGCAAGATGATGCACAAAACAGTTGTGCTAGATTGGTAGAATTGGGGTTATTTTTTTTCTGAGTTAATTTTGTAAAATTTTGATACATTATTTTAATTCTAAGTTCTAAAGACTCTGCACTTATCTTTACCGTAGGCAAAGGGGCCTGTGTTAGACCGTTTGGTGTTGTCGCCATTTCTACCATTTCCTCATGCATATAATGGACATTTCTATTCTCTTCCCAAAAAGACAGTGTTAATTTACTTTTTTAATTAGCTGGACATTATAGAGGTAATCCCAGCACTTTGGAAATAAAGGTAGGACTCTTCAACTGAGTTGAGGCTCTCAGCCTTCCTAATGCTGCAACCCTTTAATGTATCTTCATGTTGTGATGATACCCCCAACCAGAAAATTATTCCATAACTGTAAGTTTGCTACTGTCATTCCTTATTTATTCTTTTTTTTTTTTCTTTCTTTCTTTTTTTTTTTTTTTTTTTTTTTTTTTTTTTTTTTNTTTTTTTTTTTTTTGAGACTGGGTTTCTCTGTCCTGGCTGTCCTGGACTCACTCTGTAGACCAGGCTGACCTTGAACTCACAGAGATCTGCCAGCTTCTGCCTCCCAAGTGCTGGGATTAAATGCGTGCGCCACCCCTGCCCAGCTTCGCTACTGCTATGAATTGCAATAAAAATCTGATATGTAGGACATTTGATCTATGTATGGGGTCGCGACCCACAGGTTGAGAATCTCTGGAGGATCACCTGCTCTGGGCAAATCTGGGCTTCATTGTAGACTTTACCACAAAGCAAATAATAAAGTTTGTTTACTTCTTGACATACATATGTGCAAACTTCTTATATTTGAAGGGGACAGAAAGTGACCTAAACTGGGGCATATTACTAAGGAAATAGAAAATGGCACATTATTTTCACTTCTTAGTTTTCTTTCTTTTCATGTATGTATGTGTGGTGTGTATGCATATCTGTATGTGTATGGGTGCCGTTGTGTGTGTAGGTGCATGTGCTCAGGTGTGCATACACACTTGAAGGCCAGAGGCTGATACTGGCTGTCTTCTTTGACAGCTCTCCAGCTGAGGCAGGGTATGCCCACAGTTGCCTAGTTGGGGTTGCTGAGATTTCAAACTCCAGCAGTTATACTTAACGACCAAGCCCTTTACCTATTGAACCACGTCCCCAGCCCAAATATTTATCTTTACAGAATTCTCCAGCTTGTAAGTCGGCTCCACAGATTTATTGTCTAGTAATAGCACTGAGATATAGATGGGTGGGTATGTCTGTAAGAACAGAATGGTCTAATGATGAGATAATAGGTTGTGTTTATGGGATTAGACATTGCTACAAGACAGACTGGTAGAAACTCTCAATAGCTAATAACTCATTAACCCATAAATTACATTTCACTCTTCAGCAATACTAATAAGGATATAAATTAAAAGTTGTTCATTAACATTGTTTGCAATACAAAAAAGAAAAATTAAGAAGCCCCTAAATAACATTTGGTGGCTTGAAATAGAAATGTCTCCCATAGTGTTTTTGAACACCCTAAATGGTGATGTCTTGGGGTAGGTTATGTAGCCTTTAAATAGGGGTTTTACATTTGAAAATTGATTAGTTTGGGAATTTGAAATTATTTTTAAGACATTTTTGGGCTCTATTTTGGCCATCTCTGTTAGCCTAGTTTCTGATTGACGACAGTCTTTCTGGAATTGCTCAAAGTTGTTCTAACACAAAGGTACAGTTTGTCAATATCCAGCGTCTTAATTATACTTGTTACCTTTTTTGTTGTTGTTTTGTTTTGTTTTATCAAAACAGGGTTTCTCTGTGTAACAGCCTTGGCTCTCCTGGTACTCGCTCTGTAGACCAGGCTGGCCTTGAACTCACAGAGATCTGCCTGCCTCTGCACCCCCAGTGCTGGGATTAAAGGTGTGCGCCACCACTATCTAGCTACACTTGTTATCTTTAAATGATCTTTCATACTACTTTGCTCACACATTGTAGAAGGGAATATATGCATATATTTAGTCTGAGGTCTTGAACAATCTACTCCTTCATGTGAAACAAATGTGAATAGTTTATTCTATACAATGCACTTCACTATAGAAAAAAATCAGAGTCATATGTACCCTTTGTGATGTGTGCATGCATACATACAATTAAACTTAAAATCTGCAAGGTAAAAGATGAGGAAATAAACTTTAAAGGCCAATGAGTATAGGAGACTTCATGGAAAGAAAACTATGGGCTGGGCATTGGCTCACCCTGAAAGGCATAAAACTTAGTATAGGTGAAACTCATGTATTCCAAATGCAGAAAAGAAAAGGTATGGTCAGTAAGGAAAAAAAATCATCTCTTCACACTTACCTCCATATTATGGGTTCCACGTATCTATGAAAGTTTTTTCTTCCGTTGTACCCAGTCTTTCTGTTCTCTACATTGGATGATTTCCTGTTGAGCTAACTTTGAATTTACTCACTCTATTAAGTCTATGCAGGGATTAGATCTAGTCAATAACACAAACTGAATTTTAACTATTGGTCTTCTTTCAAGTAAAAAAAAAAATCTATGAAACACCAGACAAAACCCAGGACGTGTTTGTCTCCGTGGAGTTATTTCCTCCTTCCAAACATGGACATTGCTCCATCACCTGTTGTTTGAAGTTTCTCTTCAGGGTCCAGAGTTTGTGATTGTATATTCAGAGAGTTGGTCTTAGAACTGCTCAAAAGTGGAACCAGAACCCCCTAAGCACAGCTGACCTTTGATGGCATTCTTTGGGAAAACCCTTAGCTAATTTTGTACTTCCATATTTCCTGTTTGGGTTAGTTAGTGTCCTGCTGCCTAGACCGTTAGTTTGCCTGTAGACAAATTGGTAGAGCATTTTCTTAACTGATAATCGATGTGAGTGAGCCCAGCCCACAGCAGAGCAGTGCCACCCTGGGCATGTGCTCCTGAGTTGTGTATGAAAGCAGTCCGAGCAAGCCATGAGGAGAAAGTTGGTAGGCAATACTTCTTCGGCGGCTTTAGTTCCTGCCTCCAGGTGGCTGCCTCTGCTTGAGTTCCTGCCCTGACTTCCTCCTATGATGGACTGTGAATAAACTGGAGTAAACCCTTTCCTCCCCAAGTTGATTTTTGGTCATGGTGCTTTATCATAGCAATAGAAACCCCAACGTTGACAAACATTGAACAAAATTCCATCACCAAGTGTTCCATAGCTTATTTATTTATTCATCTACTGATGGGCAGCTTGGTTGCCCCCATACTTGGGCAATTGTGTACAAAGTTGCTGTATGCACCTGTGTGGGAGTTTTTAATGTTAACACATTTTTCCCTTTTGTGGGTAAATATCAAGGAGCTGGATGGTTGAGCAAAAGTGTGTGTAGTTTTGCAAGGAACTGCCAAACTGTCTCTCTAAGTAATCTTACTATTTTGCGTTCTCACCAGCTACAAGTGTGTGTTCCTCTTCTCAGTATTTGGTGTCTTTTAGTGTTTTGAGCATTAGCAGTTTGTTCTAACATCACCTAGATTTTCTTTTTCAAGAGCTAGAACAGATGATAGAGAAATATATATAATTGCAGAACTGTCTCCTCTTGTTACTCATCTATTAGTGAAGTGCCCTGGCCACAGATCCCATTCCCTGCAGACAGAAACAAGGAAGGTTTCTGTTTCTTGCTCACGTCAGTTGTGATGTTGGTGTAGCTCGGGTTCCCAAGATCTCAGGTGGTTATACTAGCTATGTATAATCCAGAAGAGTCTCGCAATCTCAAGATGTATACCCTTCACTGTATTAGCAAAATCCTTTTGGTTACAAATTATAACCTATTAGCCAATTCCAAAGATTGGAATTTGGAGATCTCTAGGGTGTGTGTCCATTTTCTATCTACTATTTAAAGGGATAAGAAATCATTTTTTTTTTCCTTCAGAAAATGTTTAATTCTTGCTAACTAAATATGCTTCAACTTAGTGTCTACTATATACAAGACAACATGCAAGATGCTGGGTGTTCTGTTCTGTACCCTTTGGGAACTGTGTAGGGTGGTAAATATTTGCAGGGCCAATCAAACTTATTGGGTCTTCTCCTGAGATCTTAAAGCAGAAAGCCTTTCCTGATGGTTTAAAGAGAGGTAAGTCAGAAGGAGAGGGGAAAGATTTGAAATGTGAGAATGATGCCTCATGCTAGTACTAAGCTCACAGATTAAAGAAGGGAACCACAAGACAAGGAGTACAGGTATTGGTGGAACACTGGGAAAAGTCCTGGGCTCACTACAGCATGAAGTTTATCCTATAGCAATGGTAAGTGGGATTTGCCCAGCCCTTCCTATGATCCAGAACTGTCTCCATCCCTAGAGAAAGGAACACTCTGACACTAACTTCAGTCAAGTAAAACCCGAGTCAGAATTCTGACACGCAGAACTTTAAGGTAATAATCAACTGGAAATCTGTTAAACTTGTGGTAATTCGTTACTACAGCAATGAAAATCTCTATAGGATATTTAGGTGTAATTTAAGGTTAGAGTCATAGAATATCTTCAAAATATCTTAAAGGGATATTTATTTATTTGATTGTTTGAGACAGGGTTTCTCTGTAGCTTTGGAACCTGTCCTGGAACTAGCTCTTGTAGACCAGGCTGGCCTCAACAAGTTGAACACAGTGGTTTGTGCTGCCATTTTGAAACCACATAGTTTTTGGTTTTTTGTTTGTTTGTTTTGTTTTGTTTTGTTTCGCTAGTGCTAAATCAGGAAGACCTCTCTTAAAGGAGTTGTAGCATGCCACCTGCAAGCAAAGCCCATCTGAAAAAAACATGTGGCTAAACTTTTTTTTTTTTTTAGTATCTAGAATGCCTTTCCAAGCCTTCTCAGGTTTTATGTGGATTTAGCTAGCACACATTGAACATTGGAGTGCCAATTTGTTGTGGGAGGCCACTTGTTCATTCCTGGCTGCCAAGACCATGAAATAATAACTCAGAAACTGTATTAATTAAATCACTGCTTGGTCAATCACTTAAGCGTATTGCTAGCTAGCTCTTATATATTTTTTCTTTTTTAAATTTATTTATTTATTAAAGATTTCTGCCTCCTCCCTGCCACTGCCTCCCATCTCCCTCCCCCTCCCCCAATCAAGTCCCCCTCCCCCTAGCTCTTATATTTTTGGTTAACCCATTTATATTATTTTATATTTTACCATAAGGCACATGGCTTACTGGCAAGGTTCCGGCTGGTGGCTCGTGTCTTTCCCCTCTATGGTCAACAGAGCAACAATCCCAGAGAGGCAAGAAAGCAGTTCAGTTCAACACAAACTGAACTGAAACAGTGTTGTTTCAAATTTTGGGAATCTGATTTCAAGAAATTTATTTTAGGCATACTTAAGCATAGCACAATTTGGTTAAAAATTTCCTAGTGATAATTAACTCAATCCTGTGTGCAAGGTAAGGCATACATAAATAACCTTGAGGAACAAAGTAAGCTAAATAAAGATCCCATGTGGACCATATTGAAACTCTTTGTAAAGTACATATGACACCTTCCATACAGATAGGTTCTATAGATTGACAAAAGAAGTAAATTTATGATAATGGTCTGATGGAGAATCCAGTGTGGTGTGCATTACACAGATAGCACGAAAGTAACCAGGTTACTAACCAGGTCCACTGCCAGTCCTCTGGGCAGGTAACAGGGTTTGTATCCCTGCCTTTGAAGGAACCACCTTGTATGGTTAACATTCCAGGTTCATCTAATGAGTGAGTAAAACAGAATAAAAAGTTCCACACTTCTGGGGCTGGAGAGATGGCTCAGTGGTTAAGAACACTGGCTGCCCTTCCAGAGGTCCTGAGTTCAATTCCCAGCAACCACATGGTGGCTCACAACCATCTCTACTGAGATCTGGTGCCCTCCTCTGGCATGCGGGCATCCATCAAGGCAGAATATTGTATACATAATAAATAAATAAATCTTTAAAAAAAAAAGTTCCACACTTCTATCTATTTCCTTTGCGACCTAAATTCTTGTGTCATATTCTACTCAGCCCTGTGTGAATGAGTTGGAATATTTTGTCCCCTGGTTCATTTGACCTGGCATGGACAACTTCTACCCTTTCTGTGTGCTTTCTCAGCAGTCCTAATGCTTGGCCACATCTCATCGTTATCATAAGGACCGTACGGAACAGTGAAGCCAGAACATTTATTTATGTGAGATAACTAAGAAGTTCCTCGGAAAAGCCTGTCAGTTAGCCAACCAGTGCAAGGCCATGATGCTTACTCCTGAGAAGAAGATATTTTTCTTCTGAAACTCCTGGAAAGTGCCAGAAAAGTGAGAGACATCTACTGTCCCCTGCCCTTTGCTGAACATCTGATCTCTTCTGTTAACAAAGTGAAGTCCCCCCCAAAAGATAGCTTTGCCTATGTCACATGATGCATAGGTCTTGATCTCATTTCTACTCTTTTCACTTCATAATGGAAACTTTCCATCTGAAACCAAATGACCAAAGTTGGACAAAAAGAAACATGTACAGAACGAACTCTTGAAAATGACACTAACTTATAGTGGCAAAAGCAGAATGTATTAGCTTGGTAGAGGATGAGGCTTGGAGAATACACAGGGAAGAGAGGATGGATTAAGAAACCAGCACAGGAAAACTTTTGGGGTGGTAGGTACGCTTATTATCTTTCGGTCACGTTGTACATGCCTGTTAACATATCAAAGGAGAAAAAAGCTAGAAGAAGGAAGAAAGGAGGAAGATTCTAGTTCTCCTTTGGAATTTAGATTTAGAAATCATAAAGGAGACTAGAGACACATGAAGAATATATGGGCTCAAAAAACCCAACCCGAGGTCAACCACATTGACTATTTGAAGTAAGGTACCAATGTATTTCCATCTCCCTAACACTTTTCATCTCTACTGCTGGTTGCTGCCTTTTCATGCCAGAATTCCTTTCCAAGCTACAATTAACCTAATCTTTCTCTTTCTCAAAAATCTCCAAGTAGTTAGTTTTCTTAACTCCAATTCTTTGTTTGTTTCTTTGTTTTTTATTTATTTGTTTTTTAAGACAGGGCCTCACTATGTAACCCTGGCTGTCCTGAAACTCATGTAGACCAGACTGGCCTCGAACTCACAGAGATCTACCTATCTCTACCTTCTAAGTGCTGTGATTAAATGTGTGTACCACCAGGCCTGGCTTTACTGTCCTCTTCATCCTTAAACACATTCCACATTCCAAAATTGATTTTCCTGAAATAAAATTTTAGCACAGTATTTGTGTATTTATGAATGATTAATATTTATCCCTTGTTTATAGGAAAAAAAGAACTCTTGCTCCTTTCATCAACTAATTAAATATCTAGCATGGCTTGGAAACAGTCTCTTGAGACTTGTGGACTGGAGAGCAATTCGTGGACATAATATCTCCTTAGAAAACATACGCTGTGACAGGCTGAGGGATGCAAGGGCAGAGGGCCGAGGAACCAAAAGTTGTCAGTGTGTATAGGAAACACCTTGCACCGCCTAACCTTCTCACTTTTATTGCTCTGTTAGTCACTGCAACTATTTTTTGATTGCTATGGTAATTGACTTCAAAGAAGCCTTCTTTTGGAATCATCACACATTGTCTCACTAAAAACCACCGTTATTATTTTTTTTTGTTATTGACAACTATGGAAACATTTACTTCCAAGAAGACATAGTGATCTCTGAACTTTCTAAATGAGGGCTCCAAACTTTCTGGTATGAAGAGGAAACAGATGGGCAAGATCACCAACCACCATAGAAAACTGTGTCTAAGCTGTGGCTTAAAGTCAAATTGGTGGCATAAGAAGAGTCAGGAGGACAGGCTCCAAAACCACAGAGAAACCCTGTATCGAAAAACCAGAAAAAAAAAAAAGGAGAGTCAGGAGGACCAATGGAACCAAATAGAAGACCCAGATATCAATCCACACATCTTCAAACACCTGATTTTTGACAAAGGAGCAAAAAATATCAAATAGAAAAAAGAAAGCATATTTAACAAGTCATGCTGGCATAACTGGATATCAACATGTAGAATAATGAAAATAGACCCATATCTATTACCATGCACAAAACTCAAGTCCAAATGGATCAAAGACTTCAACATAAAGCCAGCCACACTGAACCTTATATAAGAGAAAGTGGGTGAACATAGTGGACAATGAGGACTACTGAGAACTCAAGAACAATGGCAATGGGTTTTTGATCCTACTGCACGTACTGGCTTTGTGGGAGCCTAGGCAATTTGGATGCTCACCTTACTAGACCTGAATGGAGGTGGGTGGTCCTTGGACTTCCCACAGGGCAGGGAACCCTGATTGCTCTTTGGGCTGACGAGGGAGGGGGACTTGATTGGGGTAGAGGGAGGGAAATGGGAGACGGTGGTGGGGAAGAGACAGAAATCTTTAATAAATAAATAAATTAAAAAAAGAGAAAGTGGGAAATACACTTGAACACATTGGCACTGGAGACCACTTCCTAAATATAACCCCAGCAGCACAGACACTGAGAGAAACAATTAATAAATGGGACCTCCTGAAACTGAAAAGCTTCTGTAAAGCAAAGGACATGGTCAACAAGACAA
>NW_026067981.1:2385192-2430942 GCF_014885135.2 Alexandromys fortis | reverse complement strand
CAAATGATCACATAATCCAATAAAAAAAATGAAGTACAGACCTAAACAGAGAACTCTCAACAGAGGAATCTAAAATGGCTGAAAGACACTTAAGGAAATGTTCAGCATCCTTAGTCATTAGAGAAATGCAAATCAAAACAACTCTGAGATTTCATCTTACCCTGTAAGAATGGCCAAGAGCAAAAACACTGATGACAACTTATGCTGGAGAGGTTGTGGGGAAAAGGGAACACTTCTGCATTGCTGGTGGGAATGCAAGCTGATACAACCCCTTTGTATGTCAGTGTGGCAATTTCTCAGAAAATTAGGAAACAACCTTCCTCAAGACCCAGTAATACCACTTTTGGGTATATATCCAAAGGATGCTCAATCGTGCCACAAGGACATGTACTCAACTGTGTTAATAGCAGCATTGCTTTCATAGCCAGAACCTGGAAACAACCTAAATGCCCCTCGACTGAAGAATGGATAAGGAAAATGTGGTACATTTACACAATGGAGTACTACACAGCAGAAAAAAATAATGTCAGCTTGAATTTTGCAGGAAAATGGATGGAGTTAGAAAACATTATTTTGAGTGAGGTAACCCACAGAAAGACAACTATCACATGTACTCACTCATAACTGGTTTTTTAAACATAAAGCAAAGAAAACCAGCCTACAAAACACAATCCCAGAGAACTTAGACAACAATGAGGACACTAAGAGAGACTTACATAGATCTAATTTACATGAGAAGTAGAAAGTAAAAAAAGACAAGATCTCCTGAGTAAATTGGGTGCATGGGGACCTTGAGGAAGAGTTGAGGGGGGAGAGGCAGGGAGGGGAGCCGAGAAAAATGTAGAGCTCAATAAAAATCAATTTTAAAAAGTCAAATTGAAGTTAACTGGCTATAGATACAAAGATTGGAAGATCAAACCACGAAAGAAAGCAGTGTACACAAAACTCCAGATATGGAAAATGGCAATAGTGCATGATCAAAGCCAAGAAGACAAAGGGGATTTGGACAGTGACATGGAAGCCTAGAGGAGGAAGAAATGGACTCGCTGGTTGACCCCCTGATATACTTGCTTTAGATGGAGCATTTGGTCATTAAATATGGATTGAGAGCTTTTTATATACAAAGACGTGGAGTGAGACGTGAGTGAGTCACAGGCATGAATAACATTAGGCGAGCAAGTTGGGCCATTCGAGGGCCAAAAGAAATGTCAGTTGCTTGCAGTGCCTTGAGCCAGGAGGGGAAGGAGTGGTATATGGGGAGACAAGAATTATAAGCAGATCCAGATAATGTAGTCCCTTATAGGCCACAATATGAAATTGGAATAGGAAATTGGATCTTATTTCCAGAATATTTGATAATATATACATACAATTTCCTATTATATATCAGAATATTTGATAAATTATATATAATATATAATAGTAAATTGTATCTTATTTCCAGATTATTTGATAATACATATAATTTCCTATTATATATCAGAATATTTGATAAATTATATATAATATATAATAGTAAATTGGATCTTATTTCCAGAATATTTGCTAAATTATATATATGTATGTATATGTATATATGTGTATATATATTAGAGTTTTTTGTTTTATGTACATGTATGTTATACGTTCCACATGCATATCTCAGAAGAAGAGGTCATAGTCCCTGGAACTGGAGTTATAGAAGGTTGTGAGCACTACACTTCAAAGCTGAGCCCTTCTAAAAGAGCAACAATTGTCCTAGAATGCGGAGCCATCTCTTCAGATGTAGAGACATCATTATGTAGTTATGGCCAGGCACAGGGGCACAATCTATCACGCAGGGACAGAGGCAGAAACATCACCATAAAGGTGAGCCCAGCCTGGGCTAAATAGCAAATCCTGGCCAATCAGGGCTATAGAGTGAGGCTGTGTAACAAATCTGCACAAACAGTTCTGGAAAATTCATTATACATAGGAAAGAGTAATTAAAAAATTGTGGACTGTTTCAGTAGGTCCTACGGGCTTGAACTAGGATTGTAACCATATACATAAATTGAAGTGGCTCATATTTAAGATATAATTTTACATGTAGAACTAGGTATCAACAAGGGGGTATTAACAATGCTTCTAATCATATATGAGAGTACGCAAAGGGGCTATTAACAATGCTTCCTATGTCTGTGCCTGAGCAACTGAAGGAATGGCTGCTATGTATGGAGACAGAAGAAGTAAAGAGCAAGAAAAAGAGCTACGAGCTCGGATTGTGAAAATAATTTTGAGAGGCCCATTAGACCTCCACGTGGAGATTTTTGTCAGGAGGTCGTGTATGAATGATGCTAAATAAAAAGGTCAGGGGAAAGATGTTAAACTGAGAGCTGTTATCACAGGCACTGTAGATAAAGCCAGGGTGAAGATAAGCTACCCAAAGCAGGTAAAGAAGAAATGAAGGGACCGGGGGCTGCAACTTAGCGGGGAGATGCATGCTAGCACTCACAGGCATTAAGGTTGATACCCAGCAAAGAAATCCCAAGAATGCAGGGGTGCATTTAGAGTTAATGCAGAAATAAATCAAATAATAATAATAAAAGGCCCAAGAAGTTGAGATTGAGAAGCTGGTGACGCAATAAAGAAAAACCAGGAAGAGACATCACGGAAGACAAGAGTAGACAGGGCTCCAAAGAAACAGTCATTGACTCCTGAATGGTTCCATGATGTAAGTCCAGAAATAATCATGGGATTTGGGAATACAAAGGTCTCTTGGTAAGTATTTTGAGCAGAGTTATGAGACAGAGCTCAATTTGAATGTCAAGTAAATCATGAAAAATTAGAAAATGTAAGTTGCAAATTCTTTACAGGTAGGGGTGTATATGTGTGAGAGGAGACAGAGAGACAGACAGACACACACACACACACATAGACACACAGAGACAGAGACACAGAAAAAGACACACAGAAAGACATAGAATTTTGCGTGACGTATTTTTCTAGGGGAAAGAAAGCTACTTTGGGAATGGGCACAGTCACGTTTGCTTTGTCTCCCCCCCCCCCCTTTGTTCTTTTGAGCCAGGATTTCTCTGTAGCTTTGGAGCTTGTTCTGGAACTCACTCTGTTGACTAGGCTGGCCTCAAACTCACAGAGATCCTCCTGTCTCTGCCTCCTGGGTGCTGGGATTAAAGGCGTGTGCCACCACTGCCCGGACCCTACTTAAGGATTTTTTTGTTTGTTTTGTTTTTTTCTTTTTCTTTTCCTTTGGTTTTTTGAGACAGCGTTTCTCTGTAGCTTTGGAGCCTGTCCTGGAACTAGCTCTTGTAGACCAGGCTGGCCTCGAACTCACAGAGATCTGCCTGCCTCTGCCTCCCAAGTGTTGAGATTAAAGGTGTGCGCCACCACCACCCGGCCTGCTTTGTCTTATTCTACTGCATCATCTGGTGTTCAGCTCTTCACTTCAGTGTGCTATCAGTTGCCAAAGGCCAGGAGGACAAGCTTGTGGCTTGCCAACAAGATTCCAACTGACAGCAGACACAAGACAAACTGGAGAGAAGAGGATTTGATTTTTCTTCTAACTTTGATCCCAACGAGATGTGAACAAGCAAGACACTTGATGAGTGCCTAGAAATTGGTGGAGATTACTGGCTTGAAAGTTTAGCATGGGATCGAGGACGTTTTTGGTGCTTTTCCAGTTCTCACTAATTTTTTTTTTTAAAAACTGCTTCCCATTCAGCACAGAAGACTTGAAGCATTTACAAAGTCCAAGTTCCATTGGAGTTCTTGGAATTAATTATTGCTGACTATAGTAAGAAAACCGCTATTGTACTGGCAGGTCTAGACAGTGACTTGCTTCAAGGAGACACTTTCCACATCAATCAGACAACAGTCTTTGGTGACTAAGACGGTAAGACAAAGGGTATTAGCTCATTCCTTTGTGTGTTAGAGTTACCTTTTGACCTTTTGTTCTGAAATGGCCAGACTCCTACACTCAGTGAGGGCCGATTTAGAGAAATTCGGTTGTTTACTTTTACAAGTCACGGTGGTAACTGACACAGGAAGTACCCTGAATTGAAAAATGAGAGTTGGATATTTTCAGATAGGATTCCTTTGCCAGAATGATTACGACAGAAATGTCATGCAAGTGAAGTGAATTTGTTGGGTTCCTTGTCCCCATGTTTTCTGTCTTCTCCTTCCGTGGACACCAGGAATATTGTGGTGCCTGGATCAACTGTAAGGTGTGTGTTTGGGGAGGGGTATCTGAGACATTAACTTATATGAAATTGTTCATAACTAAATATAATTGTGTTTGCTGATGAGACCCAAGAGCAGAACATTTTTGGCCCCACAGCAGGCTCTCTGTGTGACATCTCAGCTGTGGTGGGGAAGGGGCTGGTGGTGTATGAACAGGGAGTTTCTGGGCTCCCGTTCCATCCACACATCCTCTTGTGTCCCAGCAACTCTCAATGCTTACTTTTGCAGCTGTTCACTCATGATGTCAGACTGTAGATTGCAAGTTGCTTTGAAAACCATCAACTGATATTACATTAGCTTTTCTTAAAAGTACACGCAAAAGAAGCTTGCAGTTGACCGCTATTGAATCAGGGCTCCCTGTTGACACTATCTGTTCAATAAACATTTACGAAGCATCTCTTTTACGCATTGAATTGGAAATTGGATCTTAGTATATGTTTAGTCTGTGATTTCACTTAATCCTCACAGGAAGCTATGAGTTTACTTTTATGATCTAACAAACTCTAGGTCCAGTTGGATATTCAGAGCAGGTTACAGAAAAGTTCAAGGCCGTGCCATGACTAAGAGGCAGAACCAAGTGTCAGATGTGGTTTCAGTCCATAGCCTGTGCTGCTGCTGGATGCCGCTTTCTCAGGTGAAAGCTTGGCGGTCCAGGAAAGAGAAGGACCATGAAACCAAGGGAGGGCGAGCTTTCCATGGAAGGGAAATGTTCAAAATAGCTGTCTGAGTTACCAGAAATTATTAGATAATATTGGGTGGGGTATCCATTTACTCTCACACTTCGAGAACAATAGAAGTCACCTAATGATATCTGTAGAGCATGCAGAGAAACGGAAACGCATGAGAGATCCTAAGAAAAATACTAGGAATAAGATGACGTACTTCAGACTGCGGTGGCGGGAAACCTGACGGGCAAATGCAGGGACTGGGCCCTACTTCTCTCTGGAATTTCTATCATAAGTGTTATTATTCTTTTCTGTGAGCTCTAAAATTCTAGAAATATTACATAGATGGGAAAAAGCAGCATGATTAGGAATAAGGTTGTTCCACTATTTTTTATTTTATTTCTTTCATCCTCACCTTTCTTTTGCCATTTAATATTTACTTATTTCTTCATTCATTTGCTTATTTATTTTTGAGATTATGATTTAATTGCAAAATTTTGCAAGTAACCAAGGAATCAAAGCATATTAAAAACTATGCTCCACCTGTTTTCCAATATACTATTTTAAAGCTATATTTTAGAATTTAGCAGCTACCAAGTTCCATGGTTGCATGTTTTGTGCCCTTTGACTTATGACTGTTACTGGCATTGGATGATTAATTCCCTGTGTGTTGGGCTGGAGCAATGTATAATTGTGTTTAACTTCCAGCATCCTAAAGACAACACAGAAGCAGGCTGAATGGACGGCGTCAGTAATAACTGGGCGCATGGTTTGGTAAAGAAAGTAAAGAATTTTAAAGTAGATGTGCCAGGTATTTACTGCAGCGAGAATTTTTAAGAATAATTTGCCTTTTCTGCCAGAGATTTAAGAGATATTAATCTGATGAATCCCTTGACAGTGAACATGGAGCAGCGTGACAGAATGTATGTTAGAAGATGACTCACATTTTTAAACTACAAAACTTCAGGATTAGTAGTGAAATGAAAAGAACTCCAATTAATATGAACTCTGAAAATATTCTCAACAGGAAGGAATTTAGGGTAATCTATAAATATTGTCTACATACTAAACAAATCTGGTATATTTGGTTACATGCGTTTGTAGTTTTAGCACACTACTGGCTTCTAGGGAATTCCCACGGGGCATCAGATGGCTGACTGAATAAACTATGATCAACATTTTGATATTTTTTTAAAAAAAGAAGCAAAACAGGCAATTATAGCTCAATTATTATAGTGCAAAATTAGTATATTCATTATTTTAGGAATCTCAATTCTTGTGTGATGTCAAGCGTGGGAATCGAACTGTTCTAAATTGTTCAGAATGACAACCAGAAGTTTCTGAGGCTGCTATGGCGAGACTATTGGTACAGTGAGAGACTATTGGTACAAGGCCTCCATTGCCAGTGGATGTGGAAAGGAAGAGGTGCAAGAACTGTCTGAGAGGCCAGAGTTCCATCTGCGGTGGAACCATCGGTGCACAGGTGATGCTAAGCAAAGCCTAGGGCAGAGGGGCCAAAGTTGATGCACATGAGGAAGACAGTATCAGCCAGGGGGTGCGGGGCTAGACACCTAATCAGTCACTGGAGAGGCAATCAGAGGACTAATTAACCATATGACTAATTAGAGGGTCTCTCCTTACATGGTGCAAATTAATTAATCGCAAAATATACAAACGAAAGAGACAACAAAATAAAGGACATAGGAATTGTGAATTATCTAATCTTTGAGTGAGACATTTTGAGCACCTTGATACCATAAAACAGAAGTTTTAAAATATTGAGTTTTAAAGGTGTCAAGAATTTCCATAAACAAGGTTGAAAACCAAATGAAAAACGGGGAAAATCCATTACACACACACACACACACACACGTATGCACAACCATGGACACAAATGTACAAATGCCCTCTCCAAACCCAAACAATGAATGCTCCCTATGACAAGACAAACTGCCGAAAAATTGATTCCAAACCAAAACAAAGAAACAAATAAATCTAAACCATCCATATACATTTGTGAGAAAAGCTCAACCCCCCTCTCAGTCATAGAAACATACACTGAAAAAGGAAATGACTCTCTTCAAAAGAAGCAAAAGTATGCTGGAATGGCATCCTATAAATGTTTCTGGAAAATAAAATACTCTCATATATCAGTGTGTGTGCATGTGATTGCTATATATTTGGGGGCAATAATTTGACAGCAAGCTGGGCAGTGGTGACGCACGCCTTTAATCCCAGCACTTGGGAGGCAGAGGCAAGCAGATCTCTGTGAGTTCAAGACCAGCCTGGGCTACAAGAGCTAGTTCCAGGACAGGCTCCAAGAGAAACCCTGTCTAGAAAAACCAATAATAATAATAATTTGACAGCAGAGATAAATGAAAAATAGTCATTTACCTATCAGTTTCACCAGCCCCAATATATACAACAAGAAATAATAGATATCAAGAAAGCATAAAGGTAAACACATAAAACAGCCTATCATACAGGCCTTCATACTGCAAAACGAGAGTTAAATATTTAAACTATACAGATATACAGACTGAGTTTGTCAGTTATGGTGAAGTCACACAATAAGCATCAGACAGATAATGATGTCCAGCCCATCCTCAAACTATGGCTTTCCCTAACAACATTCTGCACATCAAGTAAGGCACATGGGAAGTGTCCAATCTCATATCACGTTGGGTGTTTTTTTTTGTTTGTTTTGTTTTATGTTTTTGTTTTGTTTTGTTTTGTTTTTGCTAAAAACCTTAAATGGTTTTCAGTTGTCTCAAGTAAAATTAAAATTCCTTGATGATTTCTTCAGACTCTATAATTTGATTTCAACTTCTGTTTCCAAGGGCGCTGCCCCAATTAGACTAAGGTTATGCCCCATCCTAGTCCTTCATTCTTGCCCTCTCAAACCACCTTCCTTACAAAAGTACTTTATCTCCAGTTGGCAGCTTCTGTAGCTCCAAGACCAATGTCTAAAGAGCTTACCCTAAACAGCCAGCTCAGGCTTTTCCTTCGAACCCTAAAACCATGTTTCTGTTATTTGCTACGTAGATAAAGGTGCTTTCGTATTTACTGCTTACCTGGTAGGACTTGAAGGTCTTCAACATCAGGAGAAGTGTCAGCTTTGACCTTGTGCATAGAAGCAGTTTGGTAAGTATGCATAAAGGGTTAATCAATGCTTGGGAATATTCACAACTCCACAGAGACCCGGCATTATGACTGTTCTCATCAACAATCAAAAGCGAGGAAACGGCAATTTTCCCATACAGGAAAACACAAGACATTGAAAAAAAAATTCCCTCCAGTAGGAGCCAAACTACTTTTTGTCTTGATGCAGCTCAGCAAATGGCAAAAAGTTAGGAAACACTAATGAGTGGAAATTTGAATAAAAAAGGGTTTCTTATGAGTGGCATCGTGACTAGATCACATGTTAAACCTTGCTAGAAGTACCGTACATCTGTTTCTTTTTTTTTTTTTTTTGCTTTTGTCTTGAGCAATATACACAATGCGAAGAACCCAAGTATTATCACCAAGGACCTGATGGCTTCAGCATCTTTCCCTTGCACTGAGGACTCAACATCATCCAGTAGTAAGTACTGCCCATTGTTACCCTACCTTCTGCTTAAGAGCTCCTCTGAAAGCTGCCTGCTAATCAGCACACATTTCCCAAGGTCCAGTTACCCATTTATTTGCCTTAAGGATACTGCTCCATCCCATCCCTGTCTCCTCTGATCCCCACGGTCCTCTCCGTTGCTCTCCTTCTTAAATGATAATTCCATAGAATGTAGAGGGGCATGATGAGGGGAGGGGAGACAGCAGTAGCAGCAGCAGTATTTCTATTTAGTTATTCATTATTTATTCCTTTTATTTTATTTGTTTTATTTTGTTTTGAGACAGAATCTCTATAAGTATTCTTATAACAGGATGGGAATGGTTGTTTGGCCTAAATTAAGAAGAATTTGAAATGAAGACAAAAATATTTGAGACAATAAATAGCCAGGGGAAACATTTGGGTAAGGGGGTGATATACTAAAACCCTAACTTTTCCTCAGGAGTTTTGGTATTTCTCCAACAGTCTCCTAGGAAAAGGCTGCATTAAAGGAACCACAATACAGGTAGTAAGTTCTACCTAAACTGTCCTTCAAAAAGCCTTCCATCCTGTCCCCACTTTTACAACATCCTTATGAAGATATGAGAAGCCTTCTTATCTATAGGTTATCTATAGATGTGCCCTTATGGTTCTCGGGCCTTAAAGAGAAAGAAAGAAAGGAAGAAGGAAAGAAAGAAAGAAAGAAAGAAAGAAAGAAAGAAAGAAAGAAGGGAGGGAGGGAGGGAGGGAGGGAGGGAGGGAGGGAGGGAGGGAGGGAGGGAAGAAAACAAACCTTATTGATGGAATATTATGGACTGTACTAAGCTTATGGTGCATCTTATACCGTGGGAGATGAATTCAGCATTAATTTCTCCTGTATGTTTTAGATTTTAAAAAGCTAGTACACATGTATGGTTTGGTATTTTCTTCCTGAATTATAACGAAACGTCCTGTATGCTGATTTTGGAGGTTATAATCTTTGAAAAAGGGAAGCTGTTGGACATTTTAATCAGGAAAGAGGTGGGATGTAATTGACATTAGGGAAGCTGTTATCTTGTGATATGGGTTTCATGATTGGCATTAAGGTGAATGGGGCAATCCTTGATTAGAGCTAGATAAACAAAGGAAGCAATTGACTAAAGATTGTCAGTCAGTCACAGTATCCAAAATTTTGTTTTAGTCAAATATGGAAACAAAAGGAAGCATGACTTACAGATGATATCTTTAAGGATAAAATCCTAGATGTGTGTGTATAAAATCTCAATAACTGAGAGGTGAATGGGGAAAAAAAATCCAACATTTGACCAAAGAAATCATTAGACAAACCTTTGTCATTCAATGAAAGTGTGCACAGTTACAAAGGACAAGAGCCTGGACAAGGACTTGAGTCTGTCTGGCCTCTCTTTCTGTGCTCTGTGCATCACACCCCAACACCTGCTCCTTTTGTGGCCTGTTACATTTGCTTGGTGCTGCTGCCTCTGAGATCCTCTTAGAGATGAAGCACCAAGAAAAAGCCACAGTACCCTAACTGAAGAAGCCCACAAATAACACCCAGCCTAGAAGGTTTCTCCAACTTTCCCTGAAATGTCTGTATTCATCCCAGCCCCTTTGTCTGATAGATTAAAATGAGCCTGGGGCTAAATCTCATTCAGCTACATCACAGTCATCCCCGAATAGGAAACAAAGAACTTTACACATTGATCTTCAAGGGAAGTAAGGGAACTCAAGAGTTCATGCTCAAAGTTTATTATGTGCCTTATAGAAAGGGTAGCTTTGACTTTGAATTTGGGGTTGTAGGTAGCTTTGTAAAAGAATGAAAATGGGTGTTTGTTTGTTTGAATTCAAAGTACGAGGGTCAGTAAGACGGTAGGTAAAGGCACTATTTGTGTCTTTATTTTATTGTTGCAAAGCCCGACTGAGTTCAATACCCATAATCCACATGATGTAAAAGGAGAAATGACTCCTACAACTTGTCCTCTGGTATCCACACAGTGTCATGGCACAAAGAAAATAAAGTACTACACTGAGTTAGACTGTTCGGAAAAACAACATGAAGACTTAAAAAGCCTCCTCCTTCCTGGCGCCACCAGCTAGGCCTGCTTTTCCACAGGCTCACCAGGATCCTCTGGCACTTCCTTCTCCCATCCCTCCAGCTAGATCAGCTCCCTCTCACCGCTAGTGCCCACCCAGATCCTCTGAGGCTCCCTGCCCCAACCCCTAAGCCACCAGCCAGGTCTCCTTTTTCCAAATCCGAAGGCTTGCCTGAACTCACCTTGTGTATTCCACCAAGTAAGCCTGTGTCTCCTTCCCTCAGACTCACCGGTTTCTTCTAGAATTTCCTTCCCCGATGACACCACATAGATATATTCTTTTTCCACCCTCAAAGCTGCCCTGCTCCTGCAGGACTCCCCTCCCCCTACACCACCAGCTTGGTCCCCTCCCTCCTACCCTAAAGGTCCAGCTGATCCTTTCCTGAACCTCCAGTTAGGCCTGCTGTGCCATGCCCTTAGCCCACCCTCTCCCCACTTGTCTGGTACATCCCTCCCTGCCTATGTGAGGCCCTGTTCCTTCCCAGCCTGCAGCCAATCCATCTCTTCTGTAATCAATTTCCCTGAGCCACTGGTAAGAATCCTCTGTCATATACTATAGATCTCCTGGTTCCTCCAGAATCTCCCAGCCCCTCCCTTTAGATTGGGTTCATTCCTTCCCACCCTATAAGTTTTTAAGACTTTCCATTCATAGCAGCCTCAAAAATACCTTGAAATAAATCTAACCAAGGGAGCAAAAGACTGTGAAATGAAAACTTTTTTTTTTTTTTTTTTTTTTTTGGCTTTTCAAGACAAGGTTTCTCTGTAGCTTTGGAGCCTGTCCTGGAACTAGCTCTTGTAGCCTAGGCTGGTCTCGAACTAAAACCTTAAAGACACAGAAAAGAGAAATTGCAGAAAATGGAAAGACCTCCTATAAATCCTTCATCTACCTCCTATGCTCATGAAGCAGTAGGATTAGTACTGTGAAAAGGGTCAGCCTACCAAAACAATCTATAGATTAAATGAAGGTCCAACCAAAATTTCAATGTACTTCTTCCCAGAAATTGAAAGAAAAAAAGTCTTAAAATTATTATGGAGACACAAAAAGACCCGGAATGGGCCAAACAACACTAAACAATTAGCAGCACTGCTGGTGGTGCCACTATTCTCTATTTCAAATCATGCTATGAGGCTATGATAAAATAATGAAAAAAATCTTGGTAATGGCATAAAAGCAAACACACGGGTCAGGTGGTGGTGCACACCTTTAATCCCAGCACTCATGAGGCAGAGGCAGGAGGAGCTCTGTGAGTTTGAGGCCAGTCTGGTCTACAAGAGCTAAAGGATAGGCTTTAAAGCTACAGACAAACCCTGTTCTCCCGCCCCTCCAAAAACAAAATAAAACAAAGCAAAAAACCAAACCCATTGGTTAATAGAAGAGAATTAAGCCCCCAGATACATACTAAAAGCAGCATTTTCCAAACCTGACCATCTGAATGTGACTGACAATTGGGGCAGACTGAGAAGCCAATGATAATGGCACTGGGATTTGTCTCTACTGCACATACTGGCTTTTTGGGATCTTAGTCTATTTGGATGCATACCTTCCTAAGCCTGGATGGAGGGGGGAGGACCTTGGACTTCCCACAGACCAGGGTATCCTGCCCTCTCTAAGGACTGGAGGATAGAGAATATGCTTCAACTTAGTTATACAGGAAAGGACTCTGAATGCGTGGGCATTAAGACCAATAATTGGCAAATGGAACTCCATAGAACTAAAAACGCATCTGTGCAGCAAAGGAAAAATGCACTTACAGAACATGAAAAAATCTTTACCCACTGTATATCTGATAGAGGGTTGGTGTCTAGAATACACAAAGAAATCAAAGTACTGCCAAGAAAACAAATAGCCCAATTTAAAGTTGGGGCATGAAACTAAACATGGAATTCTGAGAGAGAGAGAGAGAGAGAGAGAGAGAGAGAGAGAGAGAGAGAGAGACAGCTGAGAAATATTTTTTAATGTTCAACACTTCTAGCCACTAGAAAAACACAAAGTAAAACTAATGTGAGATTTTATCCTACCCCATTCAAAGCTGTTAAGATTTCTTAAAAAAAATGGCAGCATATTCTGGCATGGTTGTGGGGAAAGGAGAACATTCACTGATGGTGGGAATGCAAACTGGTGCATCCACTACAGAAATTAGTGTAGGCTTCCTCAAAAAGCTATAAATATTTCCACCCTTTGAGCCATCTATACGGCCTCTGGCACATTCCCAAAGGACTGCATACTCCTACTACGGAGATACTTGTTTATCTATGTTCATTTCTGCTGTGTTCACAGTTGCCAGAAATTGGAAATGGCCTAAATGCCCACCAGCTGACAAATAAAAAATAAAAACATGGCATATATGCACATGGGATATTATTCATATGTAAAGAGAAATGAAACAATGCAGGTAAACGCACGGAGGTGAAATAACCATTCTGAATGAGGCAGGAAACAAAGACGCCATGGGTGGGGAACTCAAAGGAAATGGAATAGAACATAGATAGATCACAGGAGGCATGAAGGGGAAGGGGGAAACTGGAATAGGGAGGGTTAAGTGAGGTGGGGGATGGGAGAGCAGGGTAGAGAAGAGAGCATGTGGAAGGAAAGCCAGAGTCACAACGACCTTTGAAAAAATGCCATGAGGGGCTGGAGAGATGGCTCAGTGGTTAAGAGCCCTGACTGCTCTTCCAGAGGTCCTGAGTTCAATTCCCAGCAACCACATGGTGGCTCACAACCACCTATAATGAGATCTGGTGCCGCAGGATACTGTAAAAATAAATAAATAAATCTTAAAAAAAAGAAAGAAAAAAATGTCATGGTAGATGCCAACTATTGTAGAAGCTTCCTAAAATGTATACACATATAATAGGACTTTAAATTTTGTTACCCTAAAAGAATGGAATATCTTCCAGACACCATAGGCTGCCAAATAAAAAGTCCAATACCAAGTATAGGTTATCACTTTTCAAATTCTTGATCCATATGGTCTCATAGACCTCCCCCCTTAAATAGTATAAGCTATTATAATTGCTGTTGGTTACCTATTAAAGCTACTCCCTATGAGATTATGGGGGCCAGTTACATTCAAACTACCATCTGTCTTGGTACCCTCAAGTTCATTGAGTAATCTTGAATTCAGATCCTCTGCTCTCTACCATCTGAGTACCGTGATTACAGGTGTGAGAAGGAAGGCTATTGTTAATCAATGAGCCAGCTTTACACCTGACTGAGGTCCTGTTACCAGGTGACTTGGAGCTTAGCTATCTAGGGTGTTACCCACAGTCCAGGACCACTGGATCACCTTGGAGCCTATTACAAATGCAACATTTTCTCTTCTATCCTAGCACCTAGAAAAATGTGTCTCTGATAGCAGGTGCTCATTAAACACCCATTGAACTGTTCCAGAAATCAGACTTCTTCTGCCAGCCAGTCTCCCATGCTTACTCCTGTATCAGTGTGAGGCAAATCCTCTTACAGGTAGACATAAAGACAACTGTTGTCTCTAAGACGCCTCTGTTTCTTCTGTGTTTTAGTAATGTCCCAACACTGCTAGTCTTCCTTTTCATGTGGCTTGCTTGCCTATGTGTATACCAGGAAATTAGTCATCTTTCCCACTGAAATAAAATCTCTAGCCTTTGGGGTTGTCAGTGGGATAATGGAAGCCATCATTGACAAAGGAGGAAAAGCACCCACCTAAAATTCCAAGTATGGGATTGAAGGAACCTGCCTTCAGCCTACGGTTCCTCACAAAGCAGTCCATACTGGGTAGAGCCATCCCCTCACTATTAAACAGAGTTCCTGGAAATCTTCAATCAGAAGAAAAGAGGAAAGACATCCTGGCTTTGTACTCAGCTTTCCATTTTCTGCACAAAGCTCTCCCTGTCGGGTCATGCCCAGATGGTTGACACCAGAGGTATTTCCCTTCTTCCTCATGCCATTCCATGATTGCACCCTTCGGCTCAGCAGGCTGGCTCTACCAGAAACTTGCAGAGTATTTTAGCTAAACTACTCACTGCTGTGACATAACAGGCAAAAGTTCCTTCAAGAAGGGAGACTGTGTTTTGGATCACAGTTCAAGATGGCCAAGTGCATTGCGCTGGGGAGAGTGGGAGCCTGGAAGATGCTCTAGCTGTGGTGCTGACACCTAAGAAAGCTGTTCACCTTACATCTGAGCCAGGAGGCAGGAAGATGAGCTGGGCCAATCAGCTCATTTACCTTCCATTTTCTTCAGTCTAGGACCCCAGGCTAAGGGATGGCTCTGTCCACAGTCCTTCCCTCTGCAGCTAGCCTCTTCAGCTGATATGCTCAGAGACAACCCCAGAAATGTGTCTCTCAGGTGAGTCTAAATCCTGTCTAGTTGACCGTGGAGATCAAACATCACATATGAAACATATTCATTAAAACTTTCCATATCCAACCAACATAGATAGCTCTCCGTGTTATTCCTTGGAAACTACAGCTCCCAGACTTCCCCTGGATTACCGTCACCTGTGCGCGCTGGCGCGCCCAGGTGAAGACCATTACTCCCAGATAACCTTGCGCCCGCAGTTAAAAGCGAGCGCTCCACGAGGTTTCGCTCTCTTGCTCCCTTCCCCCNTTAAAAGCGAGCGCTCCACGAGGTTTCGCTCTCTTGTTCCCTTGGTCCTTCCCCCCCCCTTGTGTGTCTTGCACGTCCCGCCCTTATCGTGTTTCCCTCTCCCCATTAAAGCGCACCCACGTGGGAGCCGCGTGTCTGTCTCTTCCTTTGCGTGCCGTCTATCCCGTGTTTGTCCACACACCCACGCTGCCCCGCCGCCGTTTTTAAAGGAATAATACTCCGCAAACACAAAAATGTATTCATGTTTGTATCCCAGTATTTTTTTTAAAGATTTTTTTATTATGTATGCAGTGTTCTGCCTGCACAATAGGACACCAGATCTCATTACAGATGGGTGTGAGTCATTATGTGGTTGCTGAGAATTGAACTCAGGACCTCTGGAAGAGAGAAGTTAGTACTCTTAACCTCTGAGCCATCTCTCCAACCATGTATCCCAGTTTTGAGGTCAGTGTCTGATACATAAGTTGATTTTTAGTGGGTGACTTTAAAAAAAAAACATTCATGACTCATTCCACAAAATATAAGAACCTAAGATAGTGACAAGTTTGACCTAAATTTGCAAAGGATAAACAGTATATACTTTTACTTTTCTGTCCCAAGGATTCATCTTTTATTTTCAGTTCCTAGGTTTCAATCCTGCAAGTCAAGTGCTCTGTCAACTGAGTTCTGTCCCCAACCTTCAGTGCACTCTTGAGAGTGTTGAAATATAAAACTAGAACCCTGGGACAACCTGTGGAGTGGGCCCATCTTGGGCTAACTGGTATGTGGGCTAGTCTAGGCATAAAAATCTAGGTGTTCAGGGCCATAATACAAAACTCCCACTGATATAACAAGCAAAGGGTGCCAGGGGGGTCACTTGGGCTGTGATAAGTGCTTCTTGATGGGATCTCACTAAGGCCATTGTCTCCTTTTCATGGAGTCATTGGCAATCCCAAACTAGCTCTTGTTTGAAAGTTCAACTATGAGCCTGGTGATCACGACACAGCTTTAACCCCAGCTCTTGGGAGGCAGGAGCTGGAGGATCTCTGTGAGTTAGAGGCCAGCCTGTGAAAAGTTTCTGCACCCCAATAAGCCTCTCCACCGATTCAATAATCCAAATCAGACCAAATCAAATCAAATTAGAAAAAGCCC
Organism: Alexandromys fortis; assembly: GCF_014885135.2. Classification (NCBI taxonomy): domain Eukaryota; kingdom Metazoa; phylum Chordata; class Mammalia; order Rodentia; family Cricetidae; genus Alexandromys; species Alexandromys fortis. The sequence goes on along the minus strand of NW_026067981.1, from coordinate 2,414,672 downwards.
AGGTTTAATAGATACCAATGCTCCCGGGTTGTTTTCCAGCCCCCACAGAGAGAAGACAGGAAAGGAAGACCAGAAAACCACGTGTTTGTTCTCTTGGGAGGGGGCAGTTTAAATACCCTGTGGGTGTGGTCTTAAGTATCTCTGAGGAGGGGGTCATCTGTTTGGTAGGCTTTCCCAGGGGCGGGGTCTAAAATGAGGCAACTCCCAGGGAAGGGGGCTTGGGATGGAACTTCTTCCCAAACATTCCAGATTCTCTGGATATAAGGATGCCAATGGCTGGAGTGAAGCCTCAAATATTCCAGACTCTTTGGGTATATGGATGCCAGGAGCTGGGGTAAGGCTTCCACCAAAACAGCCTGGTCTACAGAGTGAGTTCCAGGACAGCCAGGGCTACACAGAGAAACCCTGTCTCAAAGAACAAACAAACAAAATTCAACTATTTTGTGGATTCCAGTCAACCTCTTGGTTCTCTAATTACTGGCTCTTCTCCCTTAGGCTAAACCATCTTACCTTTACCAGCGCTTCCTGCTACTCTGAAGACAGTCTCACTATTCATTTGTGGCTGGCCTGGAGCTCTCACTATGCAGACCAGGCTAAACTCAGCTCACAAGGGCTTGGATTTATGTGTGCACCTCAATGCCTGGCCTTACTGTAAAGTTTATTTACTAAAACCCACATCTACCTCTGTCACTCTTCATTTCTTGCCTTCCCTTCTGTCTTACTTACTTTGTTTGGTCTTTGGCTCTTTGTGCATCTCTCCTCTTGTGGGAAACTGTAAGTTCGAAGCTGTCAGTTATCTAGTGTTATCAGTTATCTAGGGACCCTTGTTGAATGTCACCCTTTATAAATTAAACTTGACAAAATGCCTTGATCAACAAAGGAAATGCACATGTCCCAGTAAAACAGTATACACAGGGCACAGATACGATTGGGGGCATGTCTGCTCATGATTTTGCTTTTATAAAGGCCCACAAGGAGTGCAGTAGAACTGGAAGCATTCTGACTTACTGAAGAGCACGTCGGCAAACATGTCTCACGAGAAACACAGATCATCAACCAACGTTACTGAGAACGGACATTGTTGACTCTAGATACAGGCAATCCTCGATGGATTCTTGATAGAATGGGACTGAAGGTAGATGTCAGAGCAAGCTAGAGTTGTTTGGTTATGACTCTAGATACAGGCAATCCTCGATGGATTCTTGATAGAATGGGACTGAAGGTAGATGTCAGAGCAAGCTAGAGTTGTCTGGTTACAAAGGGAAGAATGCTGAGACCAAGTGTCTCCGAGGGTGGAGGGAACTTAATTCTTCCTAAAATACTGTAGAAAAAAATGTAAGCATTATGTAGGTTAGAGTAGCAGGCTCATTCAGGAACATTTCTGAGGAAAAGTATTAAAACTGAACTTCTTGCATTTGCTTTGTTGTTTAATTTGATGGCTAGACTAAAACATCTACGAGACACTCATAAATGATATCAAACAAATTGAAAGAGACAACGTGGATTGGAATGGGCTCGCAGAAGAAATGAAATATTGACAGAACACAAGTGGGGCGGATAGTTTAGACCCCACATCATCGTTGGGGTAAACCTGAGCTAGCTTTTCTATTTCTACTGAATTGCATAAGGAATCAAGATAACATTCTGAAGTTGGGGGGAGGGAGGTTATACATGATATTGGCTCCCATCTGGGAAATGAAAAGCAGTTAAGAATGTGGTTATTCTAATGCTAATATTCAGGCATGGATGCATTTCCTGTTAAAGGAGCTGAAATGCAGGTGTTTGAAACATCTGTACCACCCTTCCTAGAAATGTTCCCCTGCTGTATTTTCCAGAGCTAAGAAAATTGCTCTCGCTGAGGAAATCCTAAAGGAATTTGAGTTCAGCAAAGCAAACAGGAAATACAATTCTGTTTGTGGAAAGCTCAGGAAACAAAAGCAAATCCCTAAAAAATGTAACTCCTGCTGAAGATTCTCAGATAATGGATGGGGATGTGGTGTGCCAGTGAGCTGATGGAATTTCCAGATGTATAGTATTTATCCCCATGAGTTCCATAGGCTTCTATGCTATGTAAAATAGATCCAGAATCTTATGCATGTAAATTCTAGAAGTTGCATGTCTGGATTTTTTTTTTTTATTAGAGCAACTTCTCTGTTGAGCTGACTTATAACCCAAGTTATGATGGCAGTGTGTATGTGTGTGTGTGCTTTCCTAAAGAAAAGTCCTCAAGGCCCCAGTAAAGGGAAATAGTTGAGATCTCCTGAGTAAACACACTGAATCCAAGATATAGCATGGCGTAGGGTTCTTCCAAGGAAGAAAATGTTTATATAACATGGCAGATCTCAATTTCATTAGTGATATGGAAATTTTTGTTCCAGGCTCAACTAAAGCAGTACAATTTCTTCTTTCCCTTTCTTTCTTGAGGAACGTAGGGCCAGAATCTGAAGTTCTTCTTCCCTATTTGTCTTCCCTCCAAGGTCTCAGGGTCTCTTACTAGCTTACAGGGGTGAGAGTTAACTTTAAGTACTGTTTCTTTATTACCACCCATACATTTTGTTGTTGATGTTGAAGTTCTATGGATGGAACCTAGGATCCTGTGCATCCAACAAACACTCTACCACCAAGCTACATCCCTGTTGTCTGAGTTTTCTGTCCTGCCTGGCTCTCACAGTCGTTAAGTCCCAAAGAAATCACACAGAGGCCTACATTAGTTATAAACTGATTGGCCCATTAGCTCAGGCTTCTTATTAACTCTTATACCTTATATTAGCCCATTATTCTTGTCTATGCTAGCCACATGGCTCAGTACCTTTTTCAGTGGAGCAGGTAACATCTTGCTTTTTCTGTGTCTGCGCTGGGACTGCAGAGGAATGGGCTTTCCTCTTTCCAGAATTCGCCTGTTCTCCTTGACCCGCCTCTATTTCCTGTCTGCTTGTCCACCTATACTTCCTGCCTGGCTATTGGCCAATCGGCGTTTATTTACAATATAATTGACAGAATATAGACCATGGTCCCACACCACATCCCCAGCCACTGTCACATTCTGTGTCAGATTCCTGTGAGTTCATCTTAATGCTAATGCTTTTACACAATGGAAAGCAATAAAGAAGTCTTCCTAGTTACATAAGCCTTCAACCAAACACCTAAATTCAGTGTTACTCAGGGATGCAGTCGTCCTTACTAATCTAGCCAGGCACTTCATGTGAACGAGGAACTAACAAAGACTGTAGAGAGATTCATAGACTTGATAATAAATGGGAATAGTCCCCGAGAACGTGTTTATGGAGTGCTAAAGACTGTAGAAAGTTCAAGCAGAATGAAGATGGAGAAAGACCTTTTGTACAAAGTGATTCAAGAGCTCATCAAATGCTCAGGCAAACTTGCAGTTTTACATAGAAAACACATGGCTTATTGTTTTAATAAGCAGTTGTTTTAATAAGCAGAACCATACAAACACCGTAATTTCAGAAAAAAATAATAAAAAAGAGATTAAACAGTCACAAGTTCTGAGTTCCTGTTTATTCCATTAGGCCACTATATATTAACTGGGATTCTTAAAAGTAATTTCAATTAGGACCCTCTTGAGACCCTCATCAATTATTTCAAGTGTTTTAGTCTCAAATACATTCCTTTCTTCTACAAACTTCTGAAAGAGATGAACACCACCACCAACACCAAAATAATGTGCTTTGCTGGCCAGAAGCACCCGGCCATTCCTACTCAACAGTCTGAGGAACGTTTCATGCAAAGCGCTGTAATAATCTGGATTATAAATGGTTTCTGAGGTGAGAATGAGGTCATATTTTGCAAAACGTTTTTCACTTAATACAAGCTTACAGAACTCAGACCACTCCCCGGAGAAAAACCGACATTTACATGTTTCTTGGGCTGCTTTTGACTTCCTTTGTCTTTTCCCTTCTGGCTCATTTACATCATTGCCCTCATCTTGCAAAGGGAAATTAGCGACTACGTTAGGTAAGGTCACTTCGTCGATCACTAGACTGTTATAATCTTGAAAATGAACTTCGATAGCTCCTCCTTTGGACGCAGTTATTCCAAGCAATCCCGATCCACACCCAAGATCCAACACTTTTTGCCCAGCAAATGTCACTTTGGCCTTTGAGAAGTAAGTCAAGAGGTCAAAAGTACACTCCCAGATTTTCAATCCTCCTTCATAGACACCTGGAATCAGATCAGAATGAGAAGAAAAGCTTTTTGAAACTATGTTTTCTCCAGGGAATTTCTCTTTCAACAAGACCGTTTTCACTACCGCTATGTTGACATGGGGACCCGGCAACATTTCTGTAACCGTATTTTCTAAGACTTGATTTAAATCTTTAGGCATAGCATGTTCTTTAGCACCTGATCCATCAGCTGCACTGTCGGTGTCTTCAGAGGAAGCTGCATTTCCCATAGAGGATTCCCACAAGCCATCGGGAAGCAAGTCTGACTGTTCTGCAGAACACTTTCTGTCCTGCTTTCCGTTTTGACTTTTGGAGACCGGTGGTTCTTTTGATGAATCCAGGGTCAAAGTTCCATCTCCAAGGGGTGTTAATTTATTTTCTACATCCTCTTCTATACTAAAGTTGAATTGAAAGGCCATCCTCTGATTATATGGACACTCGCTTTATCAAAGGACGATGCTTCAACTTCTGGATGGGATAGAATGGCTTGATTCACACAGTCAATTAGTTCTGTTGGGATCAATGTCCGTTAGCTGCTTAACCACCACTGGATATATTTAGAGAGGCTTCCAAAGATTTTTCAGGGGCCTTTGTTCCTCTTTCAATTCGGCCCTGGAAATGAGGAAGAAAGAGAGAGGGAGGGAGGGAGGGAGGGAAGGAGGGAAGGGGGGAGGGAGAAAAGGAAGAAAAACAGAAAGAAAGGAAGAAAATGATTATTTTTTAAAAAGCTGTGCGTATAGGGGGGTGATTTAGGAAATTACACAGATTGATTTATGAAATTACACAGAAGCCGTTAAGTATCCATAAGTAGAAGATAAAATATAAAAGCAAACAAAAGAACAGCTATAGCAGCAACCACCTTTACCAGAACAAAATATGAAGCCCAAGATTTTTATACAGGACAGACTAGCTACTCGGGGTGTTTTAGCTGTCGTATGCCCCCTACTTTCCGCCCCATCTTCATCTCTGTCTGCTAATCTGCCTCCACAACAGTTTTAGGTCTTATTTGGGTAAGAAAGACATCCTTTTTCAAACACGTAAAGGTGTAATGTGGCGTTTAGAAATCCACCCGAACGGCGTATTTAATCAAGATCGTAATTCGAAACGGCGGAATGAATGAAGACCAGAACTGTAGAAAGTAAAATCGACTGTATAGAAACATTTTTAGCCACGTAGCCGACTTTGTATAACACCCGTTTTAATCTGCACACTTCTGGAAGGTGGAAGTTTCACTTGGCAGGAGCTGGACGGTGTGTGCGGGGAGAACTCGCACCCCTAAAATTATTCCTACTTTGCAACCCCCTGCACTGTGGGGCTGAGAGTCATTCCCGGATACAGGACCAGCTCACCCTTGACCCTACGCGCAATCTCAGAGCCCCCTGGCACCGAAGGTAACAAACCTGAGGACTTCAGGTCTCAGCACTCGAATGACAGAAGTCAGGGTGAATGAAGTACCGGGGTGTCCGGAACTCGTGGCGGAGCTTGCCACGGGCACACCGTGCACACCAGCGAGATGAGTCCTCCGACGGCTAGAGGAAACTCTAGGCGCGTGGGGGCGAGGGGCCGCCTCTCTATGGTTGCGTGTGGGTGGAGCGCTCTCAAAGGCTGCCGGGACAGCGTGCCCGCGGTTCCAATCTGTGGCGGGAGTTGCTCGAATCCGTTCGTGGCTGACGGCGCAAGAATGTCTCAGGACGACGAGGCGGAGGCAAACCGGGCCCTGCTGGATAATCTCAACAGTTGGTCGCGGGAGGTGTGCCGCCGGGAGCTGCCTTCGGTGCTACCCCGGCTCGTCATATCCTTGGAGGACGCTGAGGGGCGGGCCGCGAGCCTTCTGGCGCGCGGGAGCGGGCGGCCTGTGGCTGGGCTCGAACTCTAGGCGTTTACGAGGAGGTGGCGGTGGAGGGAGCGAGGAGGACAGCGGTGGGTGCAGGGCCTAGGCCCGCCCGGCGTTGTCGGACGATTGCCACTGGAACTGTTGGAGATGACTGGCGTTCTCACGCCTTAGTGTTGTTCCTCTGTCCCTTAGTTTCCCCATAGACTCGCTGCCGAGTGTGAGAGTTGCCAGGCGCTGGCGCCCAGTATCTGGAGTGTGAGAATTGAAGGTTGTAGTTGGAGTTATTCCGTGGGACCACATCTTTATAGGATGTTCTGTAAACAAAAAAATGCTTTCCCCTTTCAAACCGCAGTTTCCTTTTTAGCTAGAAAGCGTCGCTGCAGGTTTTGGCTTTAAATGCATCGGAATTGCGCGCTGTCGGTGGAATGATACTTAGTGTCGCGCTTTGTGTTTATAATTGTAACTGGATTCGACCCCCTTCATGTTAAAAGGTGATCTTAGTATTATGTGGTTCTACCTTCTATATAACATTACACACACACACACACACACACACACACACACACACACACACACACCACACCCCCCCCCCCAAGACCAAACGACCATCACTTACTTTCTCAAGAGTGCACACCTGCACGAATGATGTTTCACAATAGAGCAAGTATTTCTACCATGTTAAAGTCATTCCTTAAATGGCTCTAAGGTCCGTTTTTTTATACTCCTTGTGTGAATACGGAGTTATTTTGCCTTCTAGATAAAGTCTTGCTGTGTAGCCCTGGCTGGTTTGCTACCAGCTACACACAGCAGACTAGTTTTGAGTTTGCAGTGAGCCTGCGTCTGCCATGCTCGAATTATATGTGTGCTAGCCTGGAAGGCTGTCTTTGTGGAATTTCCTCCTGGAAACAGCTGTTTTACTACGTTTATTTATGTAATGTGTGCTTGCTATAATGCTAGGGAATGAAAATAGAGTGTTTTTCTCCCCCAATCTTACAGGAGCCCTCACTAAGTTCAAAACACCATTTCTACCTTTCCTTGCTGCCTACTGAGAACTCAGATCTCACTTCCAGGTTTTCTTCTGTAAGTAAACCTTGGATACTCATTTGTAACCAGCATACTGTGGCTTCTGATTCTAAATTACTTCTTGAATCCTCCTGGCTCCCCTGCTGTCACTGTGAGTCCAGTCTCGTAATATTTTCCTTGTTTCTACATAATTCTTCTATAATCTATTCTTACAAACTTTAGGGTGGAAAGCAGCTCACTTTATTTCTCCTTCACGTACCTATGTGACTTATTTTTTGTTTTGTTTGGTTTAGGCTGGCCTTGAACTCAGAGATCACCCACCTGCCTCTGCCTCCCCAGTGCTGGGATTAAAGGCATTAAAGGCCTGTGCCACCACTGCCCTGCCTGTGTGTCTTAATTTTAAGAATACAGTCTGAACATTGCTCATAATTTGAGCCTGTCCCTTCCTTTATACCTAGCTAGGTAGCTACACTCAGTCCCCAAGTTGACCTCCTTCAGAATCTTTGTTCTCAGCCTAATTTGTTTTCCAGCCTTTTCAACATCTCATTCCAGTCTTCTTCAGAGTACTTCCTTAGAGGAGCCATTTCACAGCCCTCAATCTCAGGTAGCTCCCCGAAACCTGTCTTAGGATTTCGATTGCTGTGGTAAAACACCATGACCAAAATCATCTTGGTTGATAAAAGGGTTCACTTCAGCTTGAAATTTCATATCACATTCCATCATCAAGACAAGAAGGCAAGCAGAGCAGGGAAGAGGATTGCTTACTAGCTTGCTCCTTGTGGCTTGTTCAGTCTGCTTTCTTAGAGCACCCAAGACCACCAGCCCAGGGGAGTGGTACTGGCCAAAGTGGGCTGGGCTCAAACATCAATTAAGAAAATGCACTACAAATCAATTGATTGAAGCTCATATGAGCTCACAGACTGAAGCAGCAAGCATAGGGCCTGCATGGGTCTGCACCAGCTTCTCTCTGTCTCTGTCTGTCTGTCTGTCTGTCTGTCTGTCTCTCTCTCTCTCTCTCTCTCTCTCTTTCTCTCTCTCTCTGTATTATAACTTTCAGCTTAGTATCTTTATGGGATTCCTGCATAAGTGGGTCTCATTCTTGTACTTTCTCCTGTTGTTTGTCTTGTCCAACTTAGATGTGATAGTTTTTGTTTTATCTTATAATTTATTTTGTTAAGTTTTGTTATTTCTTAGAAGCCTGTTCTTTACAAATAAGAGTCCAAAAGGGAATGGTTCCTGATGGGAGGAGAGCGAAGGAGGAACTGGGAGGAGTAGAGGGAAGGGAAACTGTAATCAGGATATATTGTATGATAAAAGAATCTGTTTTCAATAAAGGGGGTTACACTACAGACTAGCCAACAGGCAAATCTTACAGAGGCATTTTCTCAGTCTAGAGTCCCTTCCGAATGACTCTAGCTTTTGTCAGTTTGACATAAAACTAGCCAACACACCACCCTGTTACATTTATGGCGTTTATGGTTTTCTGGAGACCATTTGATCCTTATTTGCTCCTTCCCATTTTTCCTCCTAACTGTATTTTGTAGAAGAGAGTCAGGCATTTGGTTTTGTTCACTGTTTTATCCTCACCACTGAGAAGAGTGACTGGCACATATGTGTTCAAGAAAAATAACTAGATATCGCAAGTAGGTTTGCAACATTTAGTATTTTACTTTCATTCTGTAGAACAAATGGAAGAAAAGTGCAATATATCGTAATCTATCACCTACCAAAATTAGCTTCTTATTTTTTACTTTATTATTGTCCAGTCATTATCTGAATATTTGTGTACTTATAAATTAATTGTGAAGTAGCAAGCTTTCTGAATTTAAACTGGAATTGTTCCAGTTGGCAGATTTTACTCTCCAGAACTAAAAATTTTGGGGTTTCCTCATTTTGATTGTAGTTATAAAATATGCAAAGTAAAAGTTCAGAAGAGGGGTTTTTATGATAGTTACAGGTAACTTCTTGACATTGCACAAGGGTTCTTTCTGCTTTTACAATAAAATATTTCTAATAATTCTAAGTGATGTAAAAGTATAGTTTATACTGTGTTTATTGTTAACCCTCATATCATAATTAAAAGTTGCAACAATTTGCAAGATCCTGCTACAACAGAAGATTTCAGTCTGGTAAGGTTGGTGTGATAGACATGTAAGTAGCATGCAGTTAAGCCAGAGACAAAGGGTAGAAGTGCTAAGGAGAGTCTATCCTGTCATAGAGCCTGGGACTCTGGATTATCTTCCACCAATCCTGAGTATCTCATGACTTAGTATAAAGTTACTTAGCCTTAAGTAATACTGAATTCCTTTAACATTTTCACAAAACCTTTGTTCATATGATAAATGTTAAATTTTCAGAGGTCAAAGAAATAAGGGTTTTGTGTATAATTTCAGTCTTTTAGGGGAGTATTGGTAAATTTTAAGAGTCCCTTTTGAATTTATTCCTTAATTACTTTTTATTTACTTTATGTATCAGCATTCTGAGAGATGGATTGAACATATACGTAAGTAAAGTTGTTTTGTGTATTTGATGTTGTGTATGTGTATGTCAGTAGATGACTTTGCAGATTTATGTTACCATCAACGTTAATCTTTATTGTAGCTTTGGTAACTTCCTGTTACATAAAATGAGCCAATTCCTTCCAACCATAGTGTTTTTAAGTTTTGAATTCCATTTTTGATGATGTATAAGCACATTGAAATTTTATGCTGTGATAGGACCAAGAAAACACCAGTTCAGTTTGTTAGAACCTTCAGCCTCGTAACATACTTAGTGTCATTTAGAAAGTGCTCTGAGTTCGGAAAAGCTCATTGTCTAGATGATGACAAATTTGTCATTTGGAAAATTTTTACTCTCATCTCCATCTGTTTTCATGATTTCTTATAAGAAATCTGTTTTCTGATGTCCATGCATACTATGGCATTTGTGTGCATGAACTTAAACATATAAACATGTACACAAAACATGTACACAGACAGAATCCCTTTTAGAGAAGAGATTATGATGGGAGCTATGTCATCTCAATCCTTACATTTCTCTCAGCCTTGCTATATGAGTCATTATATTTATCTGTTTATATAATTGCTAAATTTTGAATATTTGCCATTTTGGAAACACATTTTTTAAAAAAATGTATTTTAATGGTAGTGAATCCTGTTGAGAAGAGGTATTCATACCCATTTAATTTATTTAGCTTGTCTTCAGTTGCTGGGTGTAATGACTGTTTTTGTTTTCTTTCTTCCCTTTTTCTTGTATTATACTTTTTACAGTGAAATACTTAAGTTTCTCTGTAGATTATGGTATTTGAGACTTGCAAGTTGGGTTGACATTGCATACATGTTCTCATATTTGAAAAAGGACAGTTACTGACTGACATGGTATGATAGTTTTCAAAATATGTTTTTTTGCTCTATAGGAATTTTGAAAATCATTACTGATAATTTTTTGCCTCATATGAATCACCTGACACTGGAACAGACTTTCTTTTCCCAAATTTTACCAAAGGTACAGTTTTGTGGTAATTTGCATACTATAGAAGATATTAAAATCTGATCTTAACTTTATATAATCTGTTCCTAATTTTCTTAATTCTCTTATTTTTCTTATTTATCAAGTATATTCAAGTGCAAATAAATAGTAAAAATAGTTCACTTTTGTGCTAATTTGAGATATCCTTATAATAATACAACTAAAGTTTTTTGTATCTAATGTTCTGTAGTATAACATTTCATTGCAATGTGTTTAATTTGGGAATAGATAACTGTTCAAGTAGCTTCATAAACCTAGTTGCATGATGTTTTTATTTGTGAGTTCATTACTATAAAGTGATTTTTATATTTAAAAGGGTGAACTAGTCAAAATATAAGTGAGTACCACCTAGTGGATGTCACACACCTTTGATCCCAGCTCTTGAGAGGCAGAGGCAGGCAGATTTCTGTGAGTTCAAGGCTAGCCTGGTCTACAGAGTTCCAGGACAGTCAAAGCTCCATAGAGAGAGCCTGTCTCACAACACAAAAACAAACCAAATATATAAATGAGTTCTAAATATAAGACTCAATATAAATTCATAACCAATACCAAGAAATGCCCTTGTAAATGCCATAGGATATTGGTTGATTAGGGTTTTTTGTTATTTAGAGTAGTACTTGGCGCTTGTTACACCCTCAGATGAACTTTGAATGAGTTATTTTTCTATTACTAAATACATTGACACCACAGAAATGAAAAGCAAAGTAAGACTTGGGGCTTTGTTTAGGGGCTCCATTGTAGAAGTACTTTTAAATCGGGACCAGTGGTTAGCTGACAGTGGATAGTTGGGATTAATCAGGTCATTGTTATGTTTTTTTCCTTCAAAGATGTCTTTTTTCCTAGTGATTTCTAGTCCTGTTTATAAGCTGATTTGTTTTCACAGACTGTGAAATTATTTGATAGAATGATACGTGAATTAACCACCGAAGCCAGAGAACTCTCAAGCCAAAATTTAGAAATCCAGGTCACTCTAAGGAATATTTTACAAGTAAGTAAGTATATTAGAAAAAGAATGGAGCTGGGTGTTGTGACATGCTTAAGGCAGGAGATGCTTCTGTTTAAGGGCAGATGGGGTTATACAGTGAGATCCTGTCTCAAAAGAAAAAAATGAGAAGTTTTTTGTAGCAGGGGTGGTGCCTCATGCCTGCCTATTGTACTAGGGAGGTTGAGGCCAGTCAGGGTTAGGGAGTGAAATCTTGTCTTCGAAGAAACAAGACAAACCATTTATTCTTCATGAAATGGCATAATGCTTGAATTAAATTTATGGACTTAAATACATATTAAAGGTCAATTTCTGAATTTTTAAAAAAGATTTATTCATTTATTTATTATGTTTAGAGTATTCTGCCTGCATGTGTACCTGCACCCCAGAAGAGGGTACTAGATCTCATTATAGATGGTTGTGAGCCACCATGTGGTTGCTGGGAATTGAACTCAGGACCTCTGGAAGAAGAGTCAGTGCTCTTAACCTCTGAGCCATCTCTCCAGCCCCAATTTCTGAATTTTTTTAAATATAATTTTATGTTAGTTGTCTTAGAAGACAAATCAAGATAGCTCCCTGAATTTGGTTGTGATTCTGAGTGATGTTCTGAGAGAGTGAAGTTCACTGAAAAGAGAGGGGCACATAATGTTACTGCTGTAGGTCCAGCACTCAGAATGCTATCTAATTCCTTTGTTGCCTACATAAAAGTGTGTCTTGAACCAACCTTTCCTTTCTTCCAGACAATGGTGCAGATCTTAGAAGGCCTTACAGGATGTGTTCATCATATTTGTACCACACAGCAATCCATCATTCTAGAAAATATTCATAGTCTTCCCTCATCCATCCTGCATATAATTAAAACGACATTTGTACATTGTAAGGTGAGTAGAGGGTCTATGTAGAGTTTAAATAGCCTGGAATCTGTAGGCAGAAGTGCCAGATAAGTGTTTATGCATAAGGTTTTACATTTTGATAATGGGATAGACTTTTCTGGAGCAAAGATAAACTTAATTGTTTCACAAGTGATTAGAAGGTGATTTTGGAATTGAATTTCCCTTTCCTTAAAAAAAAATGGTTAAGATTTATGTGTAACCGCAGGAATCTTGAAATTGTTCTGTTAGATAGCAAAGTGGGTTACTTAATTTAGTCCTTCTTAACATTATGGAGGCAGCTGGAAAGCACAAAAGATGGCTTAGCATTTGTAGGGCACAGGCAGTTTTGTTATCAATGTTTTGGGGTAAATGTCAAATTGCTCATTAACAAGACTTGTGCATGGTGGAAGGGGGCTAAAATGGGCACTGTTTACATTCCTGCATCTATCAAAGTGCATTTAGTAAAGTGTGATTCTGTCAGAACATTAAGTTTATGATCTCAGTCTCTGATAGTATGGACTAAAATAAATTTGAATTTTGAGCTGTTTGTGATCTGTTTCTCTTCTTTTTATATTTTATGGTCAGAATAGTGAATCTTTGTATTCTGGACGCTTACACCTACTGTCAGACCTCCTCCAGTCTGTTTTCAGGGAGGCCTATTCTCTCCAGAAGCGGCTGATGGAACTGCTGGACAAGGTTTGCATGGGCCCTTCAGTAGATGAAAATAACACTTTGTTGATGGTAGAAGGTGAGCAAAGAATTATTGATTAGAATAGGGTGAAAATGGCTATAGTTCATTAATCAATTAAATCATCAAACTAATGTTTCTCTTTATGCATGCTTTCTTGCTTATGTATAAAAATAATATAAATCTCCCTACGTAAATTTTTGGTCTTTTAAATTTGTAAAATTTAGTTTTTATATTTTATTATCAATCTGAATATCCAGTAAAATATATAGTATGTAATTTCCACGCAAAGGATTTAACAAATAAAGGATTTATGTAACTTTATACTCTTTAAGCTACTCTATAGTCTGAGAAAGCAGTCTTTAGTTTTTTTTTCTCTTTAAACCCATAACAAAAAGTGTGGGGGGAGGGAGCTAAACTCCTTTCTGGAATTGTGTGTGTGTGTGGGGGGGACTTTTGAATGTGTACATGTATACCGACACACATTTATTATAATAAATATCTATTGGGGGCTGGAGAAATTGCTCAGTGGTTAAAAGCACTGGCTACTCTTCCAGAGGACCCGGGTTCAAGTCCCAGCACCCACATGGCAGGTCACACCTGTCTGTAGCTCCAGTTCCAGGGGATTCAACACCTTTACACAGACACACATGCAGGAAAAACAACAATGTACATAAAATAAAAATAAATAAATTATAAAAAAAATAATAAATATCTATTTTACATGTATTATACTCTATTATTTCTTTTTCTTTTTTGGGAATTAAGCCCAAGGCCTTGCACATACTATTTCATTCTACAAACTTGTTAAATGTTAGCCAGGTGTGATGGCACAGGCCAGCATAGCACTTTGGAAGCTGAAGCAAGAGCTTACAGGTTCTAGGTGGCCTAAGCCACATAGTAAAGCCCTGACTCCCAAACACAGTACAGAAGCTACTGATTGTAATCTGTGTCATTGATTTCATCGCTTATTAATGATTATGATCTAGAATTTTAAAAATAATGCATTAATGTAGGAAAGCAAAGATTATATTTCTAACTTTACTGTTAAGAGTATAGGTTGATTGTGGACCAATATTGGGTACCTTTTGCTCTCTAAGTAATCAACCTGAAAATCTGTTGTTTAAAAAAGTGTTTGTGCTTCAACTTAGACTGGCATTATCTGCAGTAATTTTCTGTGCATCTAGCTCATTCCTGCATATGACTAAGAACGTCCTTCACCTCTGGCTGTTTGCAGAGGCAGAAGTGGTGAGAAAGTCTGTATGTTATTTAACACAGGCCCAATCACTTACAGCTTTGGGGTTTCCAAGAATAACAAAGGGAGGACAAGTCCCAGCACACCAGATCTTGGCTTGTTTTGCTTTGATCATTGTTCTTTTATCAAATCAAGTTAAAGATCTGTGCCCAGAGACATTTTTATGGCCAGAGAAGGAGCCGTTGGAACCATTTTTACAAGCTTTCTAAAACAGCTAGAATAAAACACTTGCATGAATGTAAGTTAGTATAAATTAAGTTGCAGTTCTTGTTAGGTTTTCTTAGTAGTTTCTTTTTTTTTTAAATTGTATCTCTAGAATATTTCAACTACAATAGGACATAACTTTTATTCCACTGAAGTTTTTTTTTTTAATTTCTTTTTGTTTATTTGTTTGGTATTCTAAGACAAGGTTTTTCTGTATAAAAGTCCTGGCTGTTGATGGTATACTGGTAAGCATAGATGCCTTCCACTGAACATTTTATAATAGGACATAACTATTAGTTTACTGAACATTTTTTAATAGGACATAACTTTTATTCCACTGAACATTTTTGGTTTTAATTGTCATTAGATAGATGTGAACTGCAATATCACAATATCAATATTTCTTTCCTTCCTTCCTTCCTTCCTTCCTTCCTTCCTTCCTTCCTTCCTTCCTTCCTTCCTTCCTTCCTTCCTTCCTTTCTTTCTTTCTTTCTTTCTTTTTCCGAGACAGGGTTTCATTGTAATTTTAGAGCCCTGTCCTGGAACTAGCTCTTGTAGACCAGGCTGGCTTCGAACTCACAGAGATCCGCTTGCCTCTGCCTCCCAAGTGCTGGGATTAAAGGTGTGCGCCACCACCACCCAGCTCAATATTTCATTATTGAAACCTTAAAAATGTAACCTTTACTTTCAGTAATTATTTTCAAACTAGTACATATTTTAATTCTTCAGTCAAGTGTTGAGATGTTCACTTGATCCATTTAAATATAAGAAAATATCTCATATAACATTTGATTATCCTGAGAGATGTGTTATTCTTCTCTTTAGTTATTCATTCGCTATTGGATATCTGCTCTGTGATCTCGGGTATGGACCAAGCATTTCATGCCAATACATGGAAATTTATAATTAAGTAAGTTTGTTAGATTTTCTTTTTTGTACTGTGTTTTCTATATCTCAAATTCTAAATAGTTGATGGTTTTAAGATTACATTTGAAAAATTTTTGTGGTTGTATGGAAACTCATTGATTCTGCTGCATGATGATTCAGATATTTGTACATGTAACTTCCAAACCGTTTTTTGAAAAACAAACAAATAAAATTCCCTACAGTTGTAGCTAGTTAGCTGGTAGTTCTGAATAATGGACCGTGAACCATAGTATGCCCGAATTCATGTGCTTGCAACTACTGTTAGATAATTATCAGTATAAAATAAGGTATTTCTAAGTCAGAAATTAGTAATTTTATTTGTAGTTGACACTAATCTCTTTATTATATACAGTTGAGTTGTTCAACACTAATTCTACTTTTCAAATAATTTTAACTTAATTGAAGCCTTTTAAGGGTTAGTAGGCAGAGTACCTATAGTCGATATTAGATGCTGAGGGATGTCCCTGATTATCCTGCATGAATAATTAAATCAGTGTAACTCATTTTAGGCACCTTTCTTGTTTTCTCAGGATGTTAACTTGCAAAAAAGTAATAAGAGTGTTACTTGTTTACCATAGTATGTGTACCTGACTCCTTGAAACCTCTCCTCTGAGTTTTTAGACAATTTGATTAGTTTTTCATCTTAAAATAGGATAATCATAGCACTCTCTATAGTGTTGCACTGAATATTGAGGTCACATGGCAGGCACCTGTAAATGCTCAGTGAAGTCTCCACATGGCCGTGTCCACCCCACCAAACCAGCATCATTGTCATCTCTCCTTCCTTCTTGCTCTTTTCCAGGTACTCTGTTTTCAGAGTGATAGATTTAAAACTTAAATTGGATCATATCACCCAATTTCTTAAAATCTCCCACCATATAGAGCAACAGCTTAAGCCTTTTTGGACACATCTTCCTTTACCAGCCCCCTGCTGCTTCTTGCTTTCTGCTCTCAGTTCTTCAGATTCAGGAAGTTCTCTGTCCTAGGCCCTTCCTTCCACAGCTTTGCAGAAGCTGTTCCTCTCTTCTACTTTGTAATGTAAGCTTCTACTTATCTTAATTTCTGGGTGACAGCATTAACATTCTTGTAACATTGTTTCATAGTAATAGGACTTTCTCAGCTTAGCATTTACTGCTTATTCTATTCTTACGTTATTTGACATTTTCATATTAGGTCATATATTCCATATAGATAGCGCAAAAATTATGTCCATTTGATTTATTTTTTATCCTCAAGACGTAGCAGAATGGTTGACAAATACAAGTTCAGTTATTTATACAAGTTCAGTTATTTTACAGAGACAAAAATTTAGCCACTAGCTTTAAAGGTAAAGTTGGATCTTAATTGTACCATGTTTAATATATACTACATTGTTTTGTTGAAAATGTTATATAAGGTAGGTGTTCTTTGGGCCTGAGTTGATTGATGTTATTTCATGTTTCTTCTGGTGATTTTATTTTTCTCTTTTTATCGATTTAGGCAGAGCCTTAAACACCAGTCTGTTATAAAGAGCCAATTGAAACACAAAGAGATAATTTCTAACTTGTGTGAAGACATTGTTTTCTCCTTCCATTCTTGTTTGCAGTTAGTTGAACAGATGGCACAGCCAGCTGCACAGGTAAAATGAAATCTGACGACACCACAAAGGGGAGTTATTGTTTTCACAGTTGTTAAATCTGATTGAACATAAAGATTATGGTCTAGGGTTTTAATTATTTTCCCTTAGAAAATCTGTAGAATTATTTACAACTCATAACTACTTTTTACCTAGAACATTGTATTACGTTCATTTTTTTCACTTACAATAGCATTTACCTGCCCATCATTTTTACAGACTTAGTTGGTCAGAGCATTGTCCTCAGAATCTTTTATTCTTTTCTGACCTCGAACAAAATTGTAGTTTCTCTGTTTTACATTTCTTTAAGGTCTTCCTAATATAGAGATTGTCAGCCTTTCTGTCACCAATGCATTATAACCTTTAACAGTATATATCTGTAGGTGTTTATTCTTTCTAAAATTGATAGATTTCTTTTGATTTCAAGAAGTTACTGTGTTGAATTGACATCACCTTAATGAAATAAAGGCTGCATTCTAACTAAGCATGCAGAATAGGGTTGTTTGAAATCACAATTCATCTTTCTATAAAAGTATATTAGCACAATAACTTTTGTTTTAGACTAACTATAAATTTATTTAAACATCCCTGAGTTACAGAATTGATGGACCCAGGAACTAATATGTTAACTTTTATGGGAAGATGAGTTGAATATTTCTTTCCCAAATGTCAGAAATATGACTTCTCCTCTTGTAGATCTACAACTGACTGAAAGTTCCTTTGCGTCTGTGTTCTTCCCTATCAAACAGCCTTGGGGATAGAAGTGTAGACGTTTAATCCAAGTTCCCAGACTGATGGCAACTACTGCTGGAACAGGGATAGTCTGACAGTTTAGATCCAAAAGGAACGTAGGACTTTGAAAAGGAGCTCTGAAACATACAGACGTGAAGGATAGTTGTAGAAAGAGCTTCACTTTTTTCTTATTTCTTTTTTTTTCTTTCTCCTTTTAGATGCCTTCATTTCTCCTTTTTATTTCCTCACTCCTGGTTCCCTTTCTGATTCCCAGGACCTCACTGATAGGAGAGATTACCTGAGTATCCTGTGTCAGTGGCAGAGAACTTAACCCAGCAGTTTGCAACCTGTGGGTGGTGACCATTTAGGGTCGAATGACCCTTTAACATGGGTTGCCTAAGATATTGGAAGACACAAATGTTTACATTAAGATTCATAATAGTAGTAAAATTATAGCTATGAAATAGCAATGAAAATGATTTTATAGTTGGAGGTCACCACATGAGGAATTGTATTAAAGAGTGGCAGCATTAGGAAGGTTGAGAACCTCTGATATCTTGAGTCTTAGCCTTCTTTTCAATTTCTCTTTTGCTTGATGCTGCAGATTCACCTATTAGTAGTAAAAGGAAAATTAGGTTCCTGGCCAGGTGAGAACTGAGGAAAACCCAAAGAATAGTATAGCCTGGAGTGCAAGCTGAAAGAAAGTCTGGGAGGTTCCTAGATAGAGTAGCTAAGTGTATAATAAATATATATTAATTTATTTTAAATAAATTGGCTGTATGATAATGAAATTGAATTGAAACTTTTTCAACCAAATTCTCATGTTTTACTTAGTTGTGCTTTTTTTTTTTTTTTTTNTTTTCGAGACAGGGTTTTTCTGTGGTTTTGGAGCCTGTCCTGGAGCTAGGTCTTGTAGACCAAGCTGGTCTCGAACTCACAGAGATCCGCCTGCCTCTGCCTCCCAAGTGCTGGGATTAAAGGCGTGCGCCACCACCACCCGGCTAGTTGTGCTAATTTTGGACTGATAAATGTGACCAACTCTGTTCACTGACTGAAAGAGTTCTGGGATGGCTTTTATGTCCAGTCTTTTGCTCACTGTAGTCAGCAGTGCCTTCTGCTATTCACTGTTGATAATTAAGGTGTTTCCCAGGTAGTAATCATCTTGTAGTAGTCTACTGTTCCTTCTACACCAGAATACCTGAAACTAAGTCATTTGGATACAACCACAAACTATTTCTACAATTCTGTAGTCTAAGATCAAGACAGAAGCAGGTGTATTGATGCATGATTCTAATTAATCTTATTAAAAACCTGGAGTCAGATATTGGGGTAAAAACTGAAAGATCAAAGAAATAAAGGACCAGCCACAGTCACCTCTTATCTCAGTTGCTCAGACCGAAAAGGACCAAGATCCTGTCTCCTCCCCCACCTTCTCACTTCCTGTCTGTCTGTACAGGCCCCAGACCTCTATGGTTAACTAGTGGCTAGCTCCACCCTCTGGTCTCCAGTCAAGCTTTATTTGTTAGAACGTAAACAGAATATCACAACAATGTATGGTCAGGGCGTATTCTCAGCTCAGAAAGTGTCACCTTAGTGCATTCTCATTTGGTGAAAGAGCTTAGATACCTCCCTGCAATCTCCTCATAAAGACACCTTGCCCAGATCACTTCCTCAAAGGCCCTAACCCTTAATATTGAATAAGCACTGATGTTGTGGTTCCAGCATAGTTTGACAACACCAACATTCAGACTAGGACCCTGCTTTCTGAAGTGTCACAGTAAAGCCAGTGAATTTAATTGTAAATATGGGATATGAATAAACTAGTCTTTGTTGTCTGGGTCTGCCATTAAAAACAAACTGAGCAGCTTAGAATAACAGAAAATTATTCTCCTTAACATTTTGAGTTCTTAAATGGCAACAGGGTTATGTTCTGTCTAGAGGAGAGTCTATACTTTCTCTCAGCTTCTGATGCTGGCAGATCTTGACATCCTTGGTGTACAACTGCAGATTTCAGTCTCTGTACCCATCTTCATATTTCCTATGTCTCTCAATTTTAAGATACCAGTCATATGAGATTAAGGGTGCCCTTAAGTCTGGTACCGCCTAGATTTACCTGTTTGAGCCTGATGTGACCATATTTCTAAAATACTGAATTTCGGTTTAAAAATTATATTGAATTAGATTACTCATCATAAAGCTTTAGACACCAGTCATTCAGTTTCAAAAATATGTAAAATTTATTTTTAAGGTACTTAATTTAATCTCTATCATAAATTCTTTTTTTAAAGATTTATTTATTAATTTTGTATACAGTATTCTGTCTGCATGTCTACTGCAGGCCAGAAGAGGGCACCAGATCTCATTACAGATGGTTGTGAGCCACCATGTGGTTACTGGGAATTGAAGTCAGGATCTCTGGAAGAGCAGTCAGTGCTCTTAACCTCTGAGCCATCTCTCCAGTCCCTATCATAAATTCTTAATAATTGCCGTTATAATTGTTTGGGGGTTAAGGAGATTAATCAGTGGATAAAGTGCTTTCTGCTCAGGTATGAGAACCAGGGTTGGATCCCTAGTACCTTAGAATCATGATTGAAACCCCAGAGTTGGGGTAATGGAGACAAATGAGTCCCTAGGACTCACTGGCTAAGTATTTATTGTAGCCAACCTGACAAGTTCCAAGTTCAGTGAGAGATCCCTCACTGAAAGGGGTGGAAGGAAGAACCATGTAATACAGGCCTCTCTCTCTCTCTCTCTCTCTCTCTCTCTCTCTCTCTCTCTCTCTCTCATATACACACACACACTCACTCACTCACTCACTCACTCACTCACTCACTCACTCACTCCTATTTAGGTTGATGGTAAGGTGAATTGAAGACAGGTCCTTGAGTTCTAGCCCAGGCTGTCTTCAAACTTAATCCTCCTCCTTTTTCCAAGTGTTGGCTCCCATACATTGCTGGTTAAGTTTTTGTATTATTTAGAAAATAAGCACATACTCTGGTATTTGTAGTCTCGTTGATTTTCTGCTACATTTAGATTTTTACCAGTATTTAAAGATAATTCATTTGACTTAACTTTGTGGTGTTAATATAAAACTTTTTATCCATGCTTGGAATTTTTGTGTCATGACAATAAATTTATTTGCCCTGTTCTTCATGCCTTATGGGATTATGGTCTGTGAGTATGCTGTTAATATTTAGTCACTATGTGTGATAGATGTTTGGCTTACTTCCGTTTAAAAACATTGTATCACATACTAGTGCAACATTTTCATGGTTGTAGATATAGAAACAGAGCTGCTAATCAAAGAATTTTAACTGCTTAACTCCTGATATAATTGAACAGTAATTATTTTAAGCTTCCACCAGCAATTGGAAAAAGTCCTTATTAAACCCACTTTTCTCCCCAGCTCGTGAATATCATGGATCATGTCTTTTTAAGATTTGCTAGTCAAATAGTCTACAGTCCTTTTTCCCAAAAGATACCTAATTAGGTTGTACTTTTTCACTATGACTCATTGGCTCTTTGTATTCTCTTTTCTCCCCATTGCTCTTTCTTTTACCTTTTACATATCAATCACTTTTTCCTTTTGATTAATTTGATCCCCATATAGTAAAGAACTATAATAAATTATGAGTTTCACTTTCAAATCAATAAGTTAGTTTATTTTTAGTAATTCAGAATTTATAAAGTATCTCTTGTTAATTGGTAAGAATAAAACAATAAGAAAATATGTTTTCATGGAAAATTCATAATCTGCTTACTAAGTCTTTTAGAAAATATTGTCTTGTTTATAGGTTTAGCTAATTTTACATTATTTCCTTCTGAACAGGATAATGCTGACCACAGAATATTTCAGAAAACACTCAAATTGTGTCGTTTCTTGGCTAACTCCCTTTTGCACTACATTAAGGTAAGGTCCAGTTTTATAATACATAAATGTAAAACAAACACTGAAGTTTAAATTGTCCTATTGTGTATGGCAGGGTGGGCCGCATGTGTGTACACATGAGGGTAGTAGTCTACATGGAGTGTGTCTTCTTCTCCTCTTTACCCAGGTTCATGAGGCAGGTCTCTCCCTGAGCCTGTTGGTTGACATTATTGGTAACTTGCTAGTGAACTCCTGGAATTTGTCTAGCTCTTATCTCCCAATGTTTGAGTTACAGTATGCTGTGCCATGACTGGCTTTTATGTGGATGCTGCTGATTCAAACTCAAGTTCTTTTTCTTTCCTGCCAAGTACTCTTATCCAATGAACCATCACCGTACTCCTCAGCTTGCCCAAACCAGTCATTTGAATGTTTTTTGAAGTTCATTTTGAAGATCTCATGGTTTAATACTATTGATTGTTAAATATTGAACATCTGCTATACTGCTTATTGATAGCATCATCAGATATTTTCATTTAATTTTCTGAAAATTATTTATGTAAGTAAACTATAGTTTTTATAAGCATAAGTCAGTTAGAAGGAGATGACTTAGTTTGTGTTTAAATACTATTTATAAAGCTAGAGGTTGGTAGCACATGCCTTTAATTCCAGCACATGGGAGGCAAAGGCAGGTGGATCTTTCTGAGTTTGAGGCCAGCATGGTCTACAAAAGTGAGTTCCAGGACAGTTAGGACTGTTACACAAAGAAACCTTGTATGTAAAAGCCAAAAACAAAACAAACAAAAAACACCCCCAACTATTTACAAGTTATTCCTACCATATTTTGGAGTTAGGGTCAACTTTAAACATTCAAACCCTTTATCCACATATATCCACATACTTTCTCCTTCTGGTATTTTCAGAATGACTGTGGTATTTGAAGTTAGAAGAATAGGATAAATGACAGCAGTGGTGGATCTCTGAGTTCAAGGCCAGCCTGGTCTACAGAGTTCCTGGACAGCCAGCGATACACAGAGAACAGAGAAACCCTGACTCAGAAAACCAAAAGAAACAAAAAAGGTTTTCCAAGATTGTGCGGAAAGAGGATCAGACATTGAAAGAGACATTATTATTAAAGGTGTTAGTGATTGAAAAGCAAAACAAAACAAAAAACTATTACCCAAGTTACAAATTTTAATTTGATGTTTTTAATTCTTTGATGGCTTCATGCATGTATATCATGCATTTTGGTTACTTCACTCTCCATTAGTTTTTCTCGTCCTCCTCTCCTGCAGAGTGAGACTTCTTCCCAAGTCCCCTTCTACTTTGATGGTCTTTTTTTTTTTAAGGTTTGAAAACATTTTTGTTTTTTTCTCTTCTGGCATATCCTCCAAGATCCACCTGCCTCTCTAGCCACCCCTTTATGCCCTTTCTTGGTGAAAAAAAAATTCCCCCAAAATACCCCCTCCAGTGAAAATTAAGAGAGACAAGCAAAAGGCTAATAATACAAGAAATGCCAAAACTAAACAGCAGAGGTGGTCCTTAGTGTCAGCTACTAATTGTGGGTGATGATGGCTCTAGTAGCCAAGAAGTTTGGATGCTTACCCTCATCCTCCATTTTCATGTAAGCTTTCCTTTTATATTTGTTTGTGGAGTGTTCAAGTTTTGTTCTGTATGTTATGGGTGGAAGGTATGAATTAGACATTCATGTGACATATGAAGAATGAGTAGAGTTTCTTTTTCTTTTTCTTTTTTTAGGAATTTCTTCCTTTCCTGTCTGATTCTTGCTGTACTTTACACCAGCTTTATCTTCAGATATACAGGTAAAAAGGAGTGCCTTATGGTTACTAAAATATGCCAGTGCTACTCGAGCCATGTAGACATGCATACTTATCTACTAAAGCATTAGCATGATTTTTCTTAACGTTGGAGTAAAGTTTGTCTACTTGCATAAAATATTGGGAGATGGAAGCTTTTGAAAGATACATTCCATGTGAGTTTAACTTTGTTTTTACTAGTTTCTTAAAATGACAAATAATTGGTATGATGATAAATACCAAAACATTTGTGTATGGGTATATTTTATTTAGAATATATGTGTATATATATATGTACACACACATACACACACCTATGTATGTATATACACACATATACAGATGCTAATATACACACATAGATTATCATACATAATGCATATTTACATTTGTAACTGCATAGTAGAATTAAGTTAATTTGGAGGGTTTTAGCAGCAGATGGAACGCAATAGACAGAGGAATAGTGAACTTTAAAATGAAGTCAGCAGGCCGGGCGGTGGTGGCGCATGCCTTTAATCCCAGCACTCGGGAGGCAGAGGCAGGCGGATCTCTGTGAGTTCGAGACCAGCCTGGTCTACAAGAGCTAGTTCTAGGACAAGCTCCAAAAAAGCCACAGAGAAACCCTGTCTCGAAAAAACAAACAAACAAACAAACAAAAAAATAAAATGAAGTCAGCAGAAGTGGCAAAGACTGAAGAGATTATTAAGGGCATGTAGGAGAATATAAAATAAAAACATGTCAGTGTAGATTCACTAGAAGAGAGAATAAATTTAAAAAAAATGGCCATAATGCCTAAATGTTTTATAACTTTAAGGTTTTTTTATTTGTTGTTTGTTTTGTATAAGCTAATGCCATGAAGTGCCTTTTTTATTTGTAGAGTTTTTTTCAGCATGACTAAGACGCGTGTAAGATATGGCATTTTAGACTTTATCCACTAATGTTTACTGGATCATTCCTGAGGAAGAAGTGTAAAACCAAGAGCTGGCTGATATTTGGAAAGAAGTTGTGAGAGTCAGGAAGGTTTAGAAGAAGGGTATGGAATAACGGGAGAGCCTTTCCTCATGATATTAAGTTAACTTTATGTGCTTTTGTGGGTCTGTACCCAGGTGCAGGTGACTTTAACTGGTGAGCCACCTTGCTGGGCATAGCTTCGGATAAAAGTAAAAATAGTTCTAAGTTTGAGAACATCTTCAGCTGTCAGTTTTCTCATCTGAAAATTGAAGTAATAATAACTCCTGCTTCAGGGATTTTATTTTGATTAGGGTAACTGTGCCTGATGTGGTGCAGTCAGTTTCTTCTTGCCTCAGCTCCAGTGTTGGAACATGGAAGCTGCCCGTATGAAGGCACTGAGAAGCCATATCCACACAAGTTCCTCGTTTTTCATTCAGCTAGTTTTAGAAAGCTAGAACATTCAAGGAATAAGAGTACCTGTCAGCCTTGTATATTGTACAAGTATATTGTTATAATTTTGTCTTTATTAATTTTATGATAGTTTTATGAGCTTTAAATTAGGTTTGTAAACTATATGAAAAGGTCTTCTTTAATTAGGGGTTAGTCACATTGACTTATCTTCGAGCTCTAAATTTAATACTGAAACCTGACATCTGTCAATTCATTTGCCCAAAGCCCTAAACTTCTATCCATAACTTTTTTTTTTGTTCCTTGATGTTAATTCCTTTTGTCACTGAGAATAATGGAAACAATTAGAAGAGAGCTTATATATACTCTCTCCTTGTACCCGTATTTAGGCCCATATAGTAATTCCCTCGCTGCCCTGAATTAATTGTGCATGTGCCTGAGGCTACCTCTTTGTACTCTGAATGTAATTTTCTTACATGTTCAGGCAATTCCTGCAGGTAGCCCTTTCTCTTTTGCAACATTAACCTACCCTCGCTGCTGGTTTGTTTTCATGAGTACGTAATACGTGCTACTTACAATTTTCCCCATTTCAGTACAACAGTTCCTCAGTTGTACATTCTTTTCCAGGTTTTCTCTCATTTATTGCATTGCAATCCTCAGATGGCTTCCTCAGAGACCTTCCTATTCATTTTTCTTAACTTTTTTTTTCTGTATAGCGATTAACATTTGATATATCACAGTAGATCCTACAATTCATAAGGAATAAAAAACCTACAACTGTTGCCTGAAAGGCAAATGATACTGAATTCTTTACTGTGCTTTCTTATACATATATAAATACATACCTATAATAGAGTTTATGTCTAATAAGAGAACCACTATAGTAATAGTATATTGTTAAGAATTATGTGAATTGGTCTGTCTCTCCAAAAATATTTTGCTTTGCTATAGTTACCTTTTTGATGTGAGAAGATTGGATATCTTGTGGTTCAGTGAAGTTAGGGGAATGACAGTTATTATGACATGACAATAGGCTACTGTGTAAAAGTTACTTGAGAACTAGTATGCCATGCGTGAACAGTGGAGCCGATGGCCTAGAAGCTGCCTAGTGAACTGTGGGGTGGCTGATGTATACAGCAAAGCTATACTGTACAAGGGAGGATTCGCATCACAGGCAGGGGAGAGCAGGATGGTGTGAGATTTCATCATGTCCCTAAGAACAGCACACAAATAAAGAGTTGTGCTCCCTGCCCCCCGCGTCTTTTAGATGGTGTGACTCCAGGAAACTGAAATCATAGAGAAGAGGAAACTGTTACACAAGTTTACTTTTTTACTTAACTGTCCCCTCTAACTAAAATATAAACTATATAAAGGGCAGTGCTTCCTATATTCTTTTTAGCACTACCATAATACCTCCTCCTTAAACAGTGCGCCCTGTTACATAGATATTTAAACATTTGTGAAGTAGTGTACAAATACATCATGAAATTGAAAGATATTTAGATGATTAGTTGTAGTTCATATCTGGAATTTTACTACCTATATTTTATTTTATTCATCTATTATTTATTTCATTCTTCTTAATAATTAGGCATCTTGTTAACTATGTGTCACAGAAGAAGGAATACAGGAATAAGGAGATGAGATTAATGAACAAAGTGACATAGATATTTGGCTATATATGAAATAGGGCTTTTCTTTGTCATACTAGAAAGACTTCAGGTATTTGTCAGGTGCATCCTTTTAAACGTTATATTACATGTTAGAGAGTTTGCTTATAATGTCACACTTACCATAATTAAATATGAAGTAGCTGCAAAAATATTGAGTACTTATTATATTTCATATAGTTTTTAATTGAAGTTAAACTTCATTACTGAGACATTTCTGTGAAAGTCTTTTTAACCCCCTTTAGTGTTTGTATATTATTTCTTAAAAAGCTTTAGCTTCTAAGAAACAAAATTGATAATAGATTCAGCATTTACCTATTTTTGTTTTGTTTTGTTTTGTTTTTCTCTGTTTAACAGTCCTGGATGTCCTAGAACTCACTTTTGTAGATCAAGCTGGCCTCAAACTCGCAAAGATCCTCCTGCCTCTTCTTCCCCAGTGTTTGGATTAAAGGTGTACGCCATTACTGTCCCGTGCATTTACCTATCTTAAAGTATCTATTT
This sequence comes from Alexandromys fortis, assembly GCF_014885135.2. Lineage (NCBI taxonomy): Eukaryota > Metazoa > Chordata > Mammalia > Rodentia > Cricetidae > Alexandromys > Alexandromys fortis. Next base: position 2,387,616 of record NW_026067981.1, on the reverse strand, counting down.
TATCTTATTATTAATTTATTCAATTAATTTATTTATTTTTGATTGTTTGAGATAGGGTCTGTACTGACCTCAAATCCAGTGTAGTCTTCCTGGCTCGGCCTCTTGACTTGAGGTTACAGGTGTAAGCTATTAAAAACAATTTTCAAAAGAAGTAAGTAAGCCAGAATATATCAGACCTATCTTTTAACATTTTACTGGTATATTAAATATTTGTTATTTACATTTTTAAGGTTACCTCATCAAATGGTATTAAAATGCCTCAAAATAGTACTATATTTCTCTAGAAAATATTTTCTCTATAGAATTACAGCTATGCTATGTAGTCTCTAGGTCCTCTTATCTTTCTACTACCAATTCAGTGTGTTGAGCCTTTTTCATATAAAATACGTACTTTTTTATGCTTTTTTTCACTACTGTGACATGAACTTGTGATACATTTATTTAAATCCAGAAGATCACTATTAAATACGTGAGGGTTTTCACCTTTGTTTGCAGCAAGTTTCCTCCAAACCTGCATGCTGCTAGGATGTCCAAAGCACTGCAGGAGGAAATAGCAGGCGCTTTCCTTGTGTTACTGGACCTACTCATCAGACAGCTGCTCACATCCCAGCCTTTTGTACAGGCAGTTTTGGATAGTAAACTAGGTAAGCTTCAAAACAGATTTATACCATCTCCTTGATATGACATGTCATATACAGTTGTTTCCCCTCAAGCAGTCACTATTTTGTGAAATTTGAAAATTTTATTTAAAATTCATTATACTTTTATTGAAACATCACCTATTAGTCGTACTTTCTTTGTATAAAACTATCAAATTTCTGCTGAAAATATTTTGGATATATTTACCAATTTGTTTTAACATATGACTTTATTACTGAAAAGACCTGCCCTGTGAACTGCAGCTCCCACAAGTCCTGCTCCTGGTTGTTGTCATGGATAAGTTGTGCTCTCAGCCTAAAGATGTACAGACCCTGTGGTGCACAGAAGCTATGACTAGGTAATGTTTTGCTTATATATAATCATATTACCAGTGGTTTAGTGGGCTCTGATCTTAAATTTATGCTTAAGCCAGACATGGTCTGTGCCTATAATCTTTCCTCTGCAGGATGCTGAGACAGAGGAGCACTTGAACTTAGCATTTTGAAATCACCTTATCATATTCTGCTTAATAGCTATTTTGTAGAAAAGCTACCATGTAAAAGATATAAAATGTATATAACTGATGCTAAAAATATTTTAATTTTATTCACTGATTATTACCCATTGGTGGCACTAAAAACATTGGCTATAATGGATATAGATGCAAATAACAGCATGGAAGAGTGAGTTGCAATAGGAGCTGGAGAGATGGCATATCTGTTAAGAGAGCTTGCTGCTCAATCATGAGGCCCAAAGTTTGGATCCTAGCACCTATGTTTGGTGACTCCAGCCTTAGGAATCTGACACCTCCGGGTTTCTCTGGATGTGCATGTGCAGATACACTCACACAGATGAACATACAGGCATATGCATAAATCTTTTTTTTAAAGCTGTGATACTGTACAGTGTCTCTTAGGAAACAGCACTGGTCTTCACCCTTTTTCCCAGCACTGCAGCACAAGTGCTAGTTTGTTATAACTGGATTACTGCTATGCTCCTCTTTTTTTATTCTTCCTCTTGGCTGGTCTGAGGTTCAAACTGGTATGCTCACAAAAAGAAGTAATGTTCAAACTTTGAAGTTTTGTGACCTGTTCTGTTATTAACTTCGACCTGATTCCTTCATTAGAATATATATAAAATATTTCTATTACTTGAGAACCATATATACATACAGCATATTTAGATTATATTCACCCACCCATCTCACCCTAAATTTTCCTAACTTTCCATTCATTCTCAGCTTTGTATCCTTATGTATTTTTATAACCCACTAACTTCAGTTTATGCTGTCCATTTGCTCACGGGTGTGTGGCTGTCAAATGGAGTATGGTCGGCCAACCAGGGGTCATACCCTTAAAGCAAACCGACTCTCCTTCTGTCAGAAACCATCTACTGTCAGGAGTGGGGACTGTTGAGACACTTGTCTCCCTGTCCCTGTGCAAGGGTGTAGATTAACTTGGTCTTGTGCAGGTCTTGTGTAGGTAAGCACAGCCTCAGTGAGTTTGTAAGTGCAAAATCCTGCATTTCCCAGAAGGCAGTGTGTGGTGCCTGCCTGCCCATGCTCTGGCTTTTTAAGACCCTCTTTTATTTATTTATTTATATTTATTTATTTATTTAATTTTTTTTATTGAGAATAAGAAAAAAAAGTTTCCGCGTCCTCCCAGCCTCCCATTTCCCTTCTCCTCCCCCATCCTCCTCCCCCTCCCCCCACTCCTCTCCCCCTCCTTCTCTAATCCAAAGAGCATTCATGGTTCCCTGCCCTGTGGAAAGTCCAAGGTCCTCCCC